>NW_027466183.1:0-35000 GCF_046127955.1 Nelusetta ayraudi
GAGGTTACAAGCCTCGTCTAAAACAGGCTTAATCGGGCTGGGGGGGCGGGGGGGGGGGGGACGGCGGCGAGGAGGATGGCTTTTTTCGTACCTGCCCTCGCTGTGCGCTAATCGCACTAATTAAGGACGGCTCGAGCCGACAGCCACCCCCGGTTAGCTCGCTTAAATGGGCCGGGGGCTTTTGGGGACGGGGACGGGGGGGCTCGGTAGGACTCTGCAAGTAGGCCACTGCTGGAGCGCACGTGGGGCGGAGCGGCGAGAAAGCGGAGCCTCATTTCTTTCCTGAGTGGCGAGAAAGAAACGAGGCCTCGCACCGTTTCCAGGTGGACGGGTGACTCCTCCGGGTGTGTGGTTCCTCTAATGGCCGCGAGACACCCACCCCACTCCCTTATTCATCTCGACCTGATTACATCAGCGCGTCGGCCAGCGCGGCCGGCCCTTCTTTGCCCTGAAAGCCGCCCAGCGATCACGGGCCGAGCTGTGCAACAATGAACACGCGGCTCCCCGGGGTTGTTTTTGCCTGCACCTTTTTCACCGTCCTCAGTCCATCAAGAGTGCAACTGGCAGCGTTGGGGAAGACGACTTTGCAAATGTAATTGGTTAGAATTGCGAGTTACCCTTTTAAAAAAAAAAAAAAAACAGCAGTGGAACTATTCCAATTACTTTATTAGAGTCACTGAACTAATTACTTTTTTTATTAAATTTTGATGACTTTTCTACATTTTTAATAAATGTTCTCAACTGTTTAGACCTGACGTTGTTCAGCTCCCAGCAGCGCTCAAAAACACATGTGAGGTTCGACGCGCACATTTTGGAGGTCAACGATGACTCGACGGCAGGCAAGCACTCTTCGAATCGGACAATTTGTTATCGTGTCCTTTTATGGAATCGGCGCGAAATATTTTTTTTTTATATATTTACGGCGCCGGAACGCAATTTTCATCAACATTTTGCGAAATCGCCCAGACTACGCTCCAGAAAGAGACAATTTAACCAGCGGGTGAATGGTAGGTGGCGCTGCAATTCCGAACTTGACGGAAGAACCAATCAGAAGCCTTGGAGTAGTATCAGACTTGCGCGTGTGGATGGGAAACAGAAAAGAATGGCTAATGTACGAGAAAAGCATGCAGAGCAACAAAAATACATTTTTGTGTTGATTTTTTTTTTTTTCTTTTGCAAAATTGATCAGACGCAATTAAAATTGTGTTCATAAATAATTCAACAAGTCAGTGGAATTTCATGACCCTTTTTTTTTTTACGGTAATGTGACCAATTACATTTATCCTATCGTTATCGGCCTCCAACTACGACAACAGGCGAGGTAAATGGCTCTGAACTGGCGAGATGAGGAGGAGGAGGAGGGCTATTTGGACGAGTTCCCCACCTAATCACCAGCGTGTCGGCCCCAACTGGGTCCCTATTAAAACAAAACCAAAAAAAAAAAAGCGAAGCCGAGATTGCCGGAAACGATATCACCATCCTTTCACCTTCGGACAAAAAAAGGAAAAGAAAAACCCCACAACAGCCCCGCTCGCTCCGACAGCGAGGACAATCAGCCGTGCGTGGCTGAAGGGGGTGAGGCGGCAGTGACCCGCTGTGCCAAGATGAAGCCGCTTCTTCCACACACACACACACACACACACACACACACACACACACACACACACACTGATGCGCTTCCTCAGACATCAAACGGGTAGGTTGGGGGGAGGACTGGGGCTCGGGGTTGGGGGAGTTGAAGAGGGGTTGCCACGGTCCACGCCGCGACCCGCCGCGGCTGCCTCGTCTCCTTGTTCACCTTTCTTTTTTTTTCATTTGAGGCTGATGCAGACAGACAGATCAGCAAGTATCGATCACGGCAGCGCTCTGAAAAATTCTCCCTGCAGGTTTTGAGGGGTGATTACAGACCCGGACCCAGCTGATGCAGACCGGTGTGTGTTGGTGTGTGTGTGTGTGTGTGCGCGTGCGCGCGTGTGTGCGTGTTTAGTTTTTTTTCTTCACCACCCCCCACCTCCTACGCTACCTGTCAGACAGGTCATATATTTGGCTTTATATTCTATTGTTGGGAGAGTGTCTCCCATCATCACGAGATGGGAGACATCTTTTTAAAGAGAAAGAGCAGCCAGGCAGGCAGGCAGGCAGGCAGACAGACAGGCAGGCAGGCAGGCAGGCAGGCAGGCAGGCAGGCAGACAGGCAGGCAGGCAGGCAGGCAGGCAGGCAGACATGCAGGCAGACACACTCAGACAGACAGAAACCGTGCAACACAAAAAAATAGGTTATAAAGTGTGGAGAATAATGCATGTGAATTCCAATCATCGAAATTCAAATGATTTGGAAGCATCCCCAGCCAGCCAGCCAGCCCTCCTCTCCTTGTATGCCTTCTGTTGGGGCCCCCCCGGAAGGAGGGTGGGGGTGGGGGTGGGGGCAGGCTGCCGATTCGGAGGGCTTACATTAGGAACGGGCCGTTATTAATCAAGCTTGTGGGGTGAAGGAGTTTTCTTTCTTTCTTTTTTTTTTTTTCTTGACAGCGGACTCCCGAGGCAGCGACTGGCGTGGATCTTGGCGCTGACCCGGCCCGGTGGCGAAGGGGGTACAGGGGCGCCCGATTCTATTTGAGGCGGTGGGGGTAGCGAGGTAGAATCGGGCGGCGGGCGGGAGAGAACGTGGAGGAAAGGAGTGGAGGGGTGGGGTGGGGTGGGGTGGGGTTGGATGGCGGTGCGGTGGGGCGGGGGGGGGGGGGGGGACTGGCTTCATGCCGACAGCCAGGCCTGCCACGTCTGTGTGCCCGCTTTGAAGTGTCACCTTGAGGGAAGAGCCGATGGCCGGGGGAGCCGGGAGGGCGGGAGCCGCAGGAAAGGAGTGGCGCGCTTGGCATTGCCAGACACGGCGCTTTAATATTGCATGGGCTCCCGTCCATCTCGGTACACACTCAGGACATTCCTTCTGCTTGATTTTGTTTGAAAGTAGATCTTTGTTTTTCTTTTTTTTCTCCCCTTTCCCCCCTTCCTTCCTCCCTCTCTCTCTCTCTCTCTCCCTCTCTCTCTCTCCCTCCCTGTTTCTCTCTCTCGCCACGCTACGGCTCAACACCTGCGCCTGTTGTTTGTGTTAGCTCGCACCCGAGCAAATGTCAAGCTCCGTAGTCAGAGGAGCTGACATGCGTCGCCGCTTCACGGAGACTTGACGGCGCTCGCGCTGGGGCCAGCCAGTTTACCTGGACTTAATGATCAGACGAGGAATAGCAACAGTAATTTGGGGAGGGGGGACAAAAATTTTGCCTCCTCATCTATTCTTTTAAAAAATATATTTTTTTTAATGACAACAATAACATTTGTAACTCAATAAAATGTGTCAAGTGAAAGTCGAAGATTATTCTGAAAAACAAGGACGTACATTTAATACCGCGAAACAAAACCAACGTCAGACATTGGATTCGAGGGGACGTTGTTAGCTTTAGCAATGCAATGCAAAAATATTCATCACTAGCAGGAATTATAACTAAACAAAAAAAAAAAGTATATTTCAACTTAAGGGGGAAGGGAAATGTAGCTGTGTAAAATTTTGGAGGTGAAATAATCAGAACAGAATCATCGACTGTGTTCTGTGACATAAACAATGCAGCACTAAAATCACGGGAGGAATTTTAATCAATAATAAGGGAGAGTTAATGATGAGTGGATGGACGACACTGTGCCGTGTTTGCAGACTTTCCACACACACAAAAAAAAAAAAATCCAAGAAACACTCACGCTGTGGTGTCGCTAATTGCCAACGTTGGCTTTCATCACATCCTCAAATGGCGCCCTCCTTTTACGAAAACGGAACCGTATCGCTGGGGACTCAACTTAAAGTTTCTCTACTCCTCTCCGGTCTCGCCGTGTTTGCCTGACCCGCTGCCAAGCGCGGCGGCGAATCAAACATGGCAGCGGTGCGAGGAGACGCTTGAGAGAGAGTTTATCGACGGAGGCGGCAGGAAGGAAGGAGGTGTTTTCAAGTGAAGGGAAAATGTTTTTTCTTTTTTTTTTTGTTGATACAGAAAGGACTCACACACACAGCACGCACTTTCTACCCACTTTAACAACCGTCCCAGTTCACAAATAGCAGCTTTAACTCCCCTGATTAGCACTGACATCTGCAGGCTTTCATCTCTGCCTCCATCTTGGTTTTTTTTAATCAGATTAACCCAAACGGGCATCCTTTTAATGGCCTCTTTTTTTTTTTTGGGAACGCTGAAAGAGGAGAGATAATTAAAATAATTAAACCACTGGGACCGCTCTGTGCGCACACGGCTCCTGCTCACTTCTTTTCTTCTTGCCTTTAAGTTTTTGATTCCGCCTCGCTTTACTGATTCCAGCGGCACACAGAGAGAAAGGCTCATCATTCTCACTTAATTGCATTAAGTTGACTCTCGGAGGTCCAATTTCTCACTCCTAAACCGGCAGCCAATGTAGGATCTGATCTTTGGGAGCATGTCAGTGATCTAAATGTGGAAAGTGGAGGGGGGTGGGGGGGCGTGTTTCTAAACAGCCTTTATGAAGCATATTTATTTAGTCAGTGAATGTATTTTACATAAGGCCAAAGATGAAAAAGACAGAAAAAGTATCCTCTTTAATTATTATTTATTCATGGACTTTTAAGCTTTTAATGAGGACAAATGAAGCCGTTTTCCAGAGTGTCAGTATGTAGTATGCTTACCGAAAATACTCTTGTTTAGCATTTCCTTTAGCACCGTGACTCCGAGAGGAATAAACAGCAACATTTAAATTCAAACTAGGAGTTTGCAGTGAGAATTTTAAGCAATCTGTTTGTACTTGATCTCGCGTGAATGCAACATTTTCTGTTGATCAGATTCAGTGATGCTCCTGATTTATTAATTTTCAGTAAATTGCAGCTAAATTGATCACACATGCGACTGGCAATCACAACGGTGGAAGAGAAAGTTTGATATGTGTTTTTTTAATTGCTATGGGTGCTTTTCAAAATAATTTTCAAAACTTCTTACCCACTGAACCACACACATGAAACTTTATATCAATGACCTGCTGAACCTTCCCAATGACATCAATTATTCACCCTTTAGTTATTCATTCTAACTCATATGTACACGCGTGCGGTACGTTTGTACCTTCTTATTTCTACAATGATAACGACATGAAAAAGGCTGATCTGCATCGGCCCGAGTTATATTTTGCATTATAGGTGTACATATTCAGAATATTATAATAATACATCTTCAGATGAATTCCAACTTTACTTTCTGTCAAAAAGAATCTGATGAATTCTTGCATGAGGACTTTACCGAGAGCAAGATCCCCGACATCCTCGGCGGAGTGCAACCCCAACTTTACACAAGCTCGGATGTCTTCCCCCCCCCCCCCCGCATACACTTTCACTTCATTCAGATCATTTTCACAGGGCTTCACTTCAAGTTGGCACACAAAAAAGGGAAAGAATCTCCTTTGCTGGAAAGACTTAAGATTTATGTTTAAATTTTCATGGAATCTTTGAGAACATTGAGGAGCAATTTCACATTTGCACTGACATCTAATTTCTCAAGAAGAGTCTGAAAGCACAAATTGCCAAGGATTCCCTGTGTGCCCAATTATCCTGCATCAATTTCCTTGACCCTACGGATTGCTGGTAAATTAATCATGCCATTTTTTTCTTCTTCTTTTTTGGTACTTTCTCATAAAATACATATGCACACGTTTGATAAACTAATCATACTCGGTCGGTATGAGTGGATTTTCCTGGATGTGGGATGGGAGTAAACGGGAAGTCCCAGAGAATTGGGATCTGTTCAAACAAACAGTCCTATATGTGAAATACGTCCACAATGCCACAATACACTAAACAAAGCAAATGCCCCTTTCAGTATTGCTGCATTAAACCAAAAAAAAAATTAATGAACAAATGAATAAGATAGTTTCTATTATAAGACTAAAGAAAATCGTATCTTAGATTCTAGTTAGTTGAGCATTGTCTTGAGAGCAGTTTTATTTTCCTCCTTAGGTTAAATACACGGAGAACTGAATTATGAATGAAACGGACTGAGAAACACAGCGCTCCGTTATATTATCAATTCTGCCGTTGCCATACATTGACCTCAGCGGCACCATTAGCAGCCCGAGGATGTGAATCATCCTCTATCATCAAATGTCGAACACTGCGGTCCCTGCACTGCCTTACCTGTTGACAGCAACATGGCTGCGGAGGCAGCCGGCATTTTTTGAGGCAACAGTGGCCTCTGTCGGATAAGAGTAGCAGACAGGAAGAAAATAGCGAGAGAGAAAAAAAAGAAAAGAAAAGAACGGAGTAGCGATATCGATAAAGGGAGACGGTCACCCCGATTGGCGTACAAGCTTGAAACTAAATGTTTAGCAAAAAAAAAAAAAAAAAAAGAGCCCAGCATGTTATCACCAACGAATTCTAGTTACATTTAAAAAAAATAAAATGAGGCAGCGTCTCAGTGTCGTCACTTTAACCGAAAGCCATAGCGAAATATGCTGCTACGACCCAAGCGGGTTTGATCGCGTGTTGTTGTTGTATATAAATGCAACATCCGCCTCATCTGCATTTATGCTAGCTGCACGCTAGTTTCATGGTAGGGCGTGCGTGACGAGTGCCATTCCACTGCATCCTGGTTTGCATTGTTAATGCAATATTTTGTGTGTCTGCGTGTGTGTGAGGGGGAACGTTTTGATATTTCATAAACTTAGTAATAACTTAGTGTATTTAAAACAAATAAAATAAGGAACCAAAACTACACTTACTTGTTGGATGGCCTCATATTACGAAGTGCAATTATTTCCATGTTTAAATTGCTCGGTCTGATTTAAATACTAAAAAAAAAAAAAAAAAAAAAAATACCAAGCCATATATTTAATGTTCAAGTATTATGTTCTGTATGGAAAACGATCTTCTAAGAATAACAAAGTATATAAAATGGCTTCCGTTTTCTTAACAAGGTGGAAGGTAAATGAACACCAGTGGCCCACACAAGCAACATACAAAACAAACAAAAGGGCACCATCAGTAAAACAGCCCCGACACTCAATTGTAGTGCAAAACATTGAAGACGACCTTTATTGTTCACAGTTAGACACAAGCCACTGCTGTAAGAACTTCCTTTTTGCAATTTATGTCCCAGATTTTCCAGCTCCAGTCAAGAGTCCTGCTTCCTTCAGTTTGTGCTGATTGTACCTTGTCTTAGTTTGCTGTAAAGAACTACGGTTGGCATTTAAAGTGGATTGTTGAACATGCTTTAGATAGCGAGGCAAGAGGAAGAGAGAAGTTCCCAGTGGACAACAGGATTTAGACGACTCGCAAATACAGAGTTTACTTCCAAAGCTGACGAGAAAATAAGATGTCCTTCCCAGTACATTTTACAATTAGTCTCACGTAGTTTGTACGTCTATTAGTCGTGTAGAAGCTAAGTGAGAAAAAACACTGTTCAGAAATACTTGAAATCAGCAAGATGTTCTTCCAGAATTATCTTAGAGAGAAAAAGATACATTTCATCATTTGGACCGTGTCATTTACCAGCTGTGGTTTTTAATCCTGGATATGTACTCATGATCACAATTCATAGCTTAATAAGCATAAGTTAAGAGGTATTTTGGAATGTGGAGCTAATATGCATAAAAAAAAAAAATGTAAAAATGTGTTGATTTGAAATGTGTAAATTTCATGACTTTTCATCTCTGCTGAAATGCAAGAAGCAGCCTTCCCCACTTCACATCCACTACACATCCTTCTCCAGACCCAGTTTGGACAAAAATTGAAAGGAGTTTAAATTGGAAACATATTCCTTCAAATCAGTGCAACAACTAAAAAAGTGCCAGCTTTTACAAACCTTAATTTAAATAAAAAGAAAAAAAAAGAGAAAGAAATGTCATACCGATAACATCAAAGTGTTGAACAATGTCAGAGCAGTGAAATCCGTTTTCAAACTCTTTGAGTAGTTTGATGGTCAGTGCACCCAAACGATCACCCACCACACCCTCACTTTGATACAGTGCTATTATTCCAAAAGCTGAAATTCCAGAGTATTGTCCCCCCCACCCACCTTCGTCACGGTGAAATGAGAGGAACTTTTCGCAGTAACACATTTTGGCTCTGGTGACAGGGTTCAGATGAAAACCACTATAATGGGTGATATAAATGACGGTGGTGGTGGGTGGGGAAAGGCACAGGGTTTGTGTGAATTGACCATTTAAAAAGTGTCATGATTCTGACCAATGGGAAAACATGTCTCGGGTCAAACTCTAATGTGTGCGTTTGAGACTGCGTGTTAGCTTTGAAGTGCTTGTCTCAGGGGACTTACTTCAAGGGAAAATGATAACACTGGGAAAATCCTGTTGTCCACTTCATCATATGGAACATATAACACTGAATTCCAAAGAGTCGCTGCCGTGTTACTCTTTTGTTAATTTGTAGCTTCATCACCTTCAAACTTCAGTCTTGAATCCTCTGCTTGTTTCATTTTAGAGTCCCTTTGCTGTGCTCGTGATGCGTTTCATTATAGTCCATGATCTTAAGCTGTTGCTGCTGCTGCTGCTGCTGCTGCTGCTGCTGTCGGGGCCGTCCAGTCCCCGCGTGACCTCGTCCTCCGCCCGGCCCCGCCCCTGCCTTCCTGCGGGGGCTCTCCTGGTTGGACGCCCGCTGCTTGGGCTGCTTGGGCTCAGGGGGGGTCTCCTTTGTGGGCACAGTGAGAGGAGTGACCGGGGGGAGGAGGTCTGTGGAGGGGAGCTGGATGGGGACGGGGCACTGACCCGCTTCACAGGGCGACTCGACACACAGCTCAGTCTTCAGGTCGTGCGCGAGGCCGGCCAGGCGGGGCGGCGCCGGCTGCTCCTCGTCGCACTGGCTCTCGCTCTTGTTGCGGAAGAGCTCGCGAGCCCTCATGCCCAGAAAGCTCTTGGCGCTGGGGTACGAGCCCACAGTGAGAGGCGCGTCAGACGTGGGCTGGGGCGCCAGCGAGTTGGCGTACGGGCAGGTGACGGGGGGCTCCAACAGCAGGGGTGGGGTCAGTTCTTGGCTGCCGTTGACCGAGTTTGCCGTTACGCCGGAAGAGCCGCTCGACTTCGGGCGTCCGGGCAAAAAAGTGCTGCCGTTACCTCGAGGGGAGTTGGGCGGCGGTCTGGTCTCCGCCTCATCGTTGGTGGATGATTTACATGGCCCATCTCGCACCATGTCACTGTGTAGGACAAAACAATGGAGCACGTAAGACCATGTGCCAAATAGAGGGAGATCTAATACCTTAATGTGAACCTCCGTGTTAACAGGCGGGGTGTGTAGGTACTGAGTAACAATCAGAGGGTGGAGACCCCCCTGAATATTGACAGGTATGTAATAACCAGTCACCCCCCCAACAGAAATGTACAGACCATGTGAGCAGGAAAGACAAATGGCAATTTGCATTCATGTTTGCATGAATTATTGTTTGATTAACTGGATTGGTTTGTTCAAAAAAGTGTTTCTTTAATTATTTATTCAAAAGCTGATGCGACGCTGTAAAAATATGTTGCAAACCTAACAAGTATCCATTAAAAAAAACAAAAACAGGAACGACTTAAAAGTCTGACCTGGAGTCAGCGTAAACATGAGAGTCAGCTCTGCCCCCTGGTGGTGAACTCGTGGCAGCGCTGGCAGGAGCCTCCATCTCCACGCGGCTGTAGAGTTGAAGGAGTTCAGTCTGCAGCTGCTGAGTGATTCCCCTCTGAGCCTGATACCTGCTGTCAGAGGCCTGCAGCTCCGCCCTGAAATGAACGGGGAAATTAGGAAGAAAAAAAAGAAGAAGCAGGGAATCTTTGCAAATGTCTGAAGATCAGACTTGGGTTAATTTTAACAAGGTTTGCACTCACTTGGCCTGACCCTTGACATCTTCCAGGAACTTCTTCTGCTCGACGACGAGGTGCTCCTTCTTGGAGAGCAGCGTCTCCAGCTCAGTGACCCTCTGCTGCGCCGCCTCCAGCTTCTGAGCCTGGGCGAGCAGATTCTGGCGGAGCGTCTCCACCTCTTTGCCGTAGGACGCCTGCACCATCTGAGTCTCCTGAAATGTGGAGAGACGAAGAGAAAGACTCGGCTCATCAGGAGTTTTATTTTTAAAAGTCGCAGAAATTTGGCTGAAGTGAGATTTCCCACCACGTAAATTAATGATATGGATCCTAATGCTGTCAGTTCAGCGGTGAAAAAGTCACAAAGGTGACAGTAATTAAAAAAAAAGAAAAGAAATCATCATCATCACAATCATGGAACTATGGTGGCACTTTGAAATCAATACATTTTTAAATCAAAAGTTTTTCTGAAAACTGTAGATGACATATTTGATTGTGGCCATTTAGACAGAGATGTATGATGCATCGGCATTTTCAACTTGTACAACGTTATTTATGCAAACTTCTCTTTAGCAATCTGTGTGTCACAACCTCCCCAAAAATGAAATCTTTTCTCTCCTTTCTGGCAGCCAAGCTTTTGCCAGATCTGGAAAGCAGATTTATGATGTCACAAAGGAGAGTGACACCTTTTAGTTATTCCCAGTTCCACTAAAAAAAGGTGCTGGTTCCGATCTGTCTTCTGAAACCACCACCAGGCCAACAGGGGGAGCTGGTGAATCACAGCACTGCTTCATGGGCATCTGGGACACCATGAAAATGTGTCAAAATGAGTTATGGAAGTATTTTTTGAAATGGGAGTAAATGGTGAGAAATTGATCCGACGCACACAAACAAACAAACAAACAAACAGGATCCCAAAGCTCTCCACGGGCATCACCTTTGTGTTATCACTGCTGGCGTGCTGCAGCTCCTGCGTGGACAGCTTATGCGCCTCCCCAAGGAGCAGCAGCTGCTTGTTCAGGAAGCTCATCTGCTGCTGGGTGCTCTCGCTGTTGCTCAGCTGGAAGGATACACGGGACACACAAAGCCATGACGACAGAGGGCAGAGAGGCAATTAAGCAACGTGGTTAAAAAACCTGCCCAGATCTGCAAAACCATTGCAGAAGCAGGAGCCACACTTCTGCTTGAAATGAATACTTGGGAATAAATTTCACTGGTGAACCTAAGGGCCTCTGGATCTGACCGGAACACTAAACCCAGCAGAGGTTAAATCCACCAGCTGAAGAATGGCTCTGTCAGTCAGCAGCTTCTCGTTTTTCTGGGAGGATTTCTGCCAGCTTTGGGTCAAACAAGGGGAAAAAAACAGACGTCGAGACAAAACACCCGGACCCCCTGCCGCGACTGACCCAAAAATAGAGGCATCTCCAAGGCAACGGAGCCTTGGGACAGTGTGCTGTCTGCGGAACGGCGGCTGGACGGAGACATGGGTCACAGCAACAGTGACTGCTTGTCTATCTAAGTATTTGGAAAAGTGGGGAAGAAGGGAAATCACAGATTCACTGTCAGATCACAGGCAGAAAGTTAATGATCCTGCTGATTTGGAGACAGGGAGACCTGTCGTTCACAAAATAATGACAGTTGTACCTTGCTAACCAGGAGGGAACGCTGGCTGGAGCTCCAGAGATTTAGTACTGTGTAACCTTTTATTTATAACCTTTACTACTGTACAACCGTAGCATGCAGTTAGATGGGTTAAAATCTTCTGGTTCACAGGGAACTTGATGACCAGCTGTGATTGTTTGAAGAAGTGATGTAGTTATCTGTATAGACAGAGGAATCCCATGAGTGCCACGTTGTGGCGCCGACATTACCGTCTGTTCACACACTCAGGACATTGTAGTTATGATTGTATGTACTGATTTTATTATTCTAATGCCCTTGTAAAGTGTCTTTTCTGAAAAGTGCTCTACAAATAAATTATTATTATTATTATTATTATGGCAGCCAGTGCAAGCAACATCATGTCCAGTTGGTTGGATGAGGTTAAGACAGTGGCCTGCAGTTACTGATGAAGGGCGCCTGTAATCTTGCTTAACGAGTGCTTGTTGAAACAGCTTGAAGGAGAGAAATATGGACAAAAATCATGTTAGGCTAATATTTGCCATTGTTAAGTAGTTAAGCTAGCGTTACTTTTGCTAGTGAACAAACTTCGGCTGACGAGCAAGCTGTATAAAGAAATCTTCATTCAAAATGACTTATGTAAGCTAATGATAGCTACTATGGGGAACCGTTCACTGTAACGTTATAGCATAAAAGCTTGATTCATTAATTAGTCCGTTCACTGTATGGCAGCAAACAGGCTTCATGTATTTCGCCTTCCTTCTGCTTCGACAGTCTAATTTCAACGCTACTCTTTGCGCAGTTGAATACGGCATCAGTATTACCACTCGACATCATAACAAAAGAGAAAATGCTAGCGGATGGTGAGAAAGAGTTTAATTCACTCAGGAGGAGGTGCGTCACTCCAGTAACGGTATCTCGCTTACTTCAAATTGCTTCCACCAGATTTGTCTATATTAAGACTGATATTAAAAAGTGAGGTCTAGACCTTCTCTTCGTGGCAACGAGGTAACATTTGCCATTAGCGCTGCCATGAAAACAAACGTACAGGGAAAAAAATAAAACAACACATGGATGTCTGTAATAACGCCGTTTGCAACGGTTTCCAGCACATTGACTGCTATTAGAGTCAGTAGAGGAGAACGAATAGTTACACATGGTGTGATCTGCGGTCACGTGACTCCCGGTGGCAGCTGACTGTGACGCCGTTTAAAAGATAACATTCACGAAAATGTGTGAAATGACACAAAGCAGCCGAGGAGGAAGCTGGCCGCGTTGTTTTCCGGGTCTCCAAACTTTTTTTAGCAATGGGCCACATGACGGAACTGCATCATGTCGGCGGGCCACGGTTCATTGACGGGGGGGGGGGGGGGAGGGGGGGGGGACTGCTGGTTGGAAATCTAGCGCTAACGTCCCAGCATTTTTTTAAATAGCACTAACGTCTTTGTTGAGCGGGAGCGTGCTATCGCTGTCGCGCTACGCTAACGTGGCGGGGGGGGATTATGACTGCCTTCACCTTCACGCAGGCCGGACCGAGACACACAGCGGGCCGGATGTGGCCCGCGGGCCGTAGTTTGGGGACCCCTGGTGTAAATCATACAGTGGTGGAAAACATGTTCTTGGGACACCTCATGCATTTGTGACGCACTGTATTGCGCTAACAATCAGTGTCAAGTCTCCAAGTGCAGTTTATTCTCAGTGCAGTCACCAACATTGACCCACATGCTGCCATCATCACTTATTCACTTATTTTGTCTTGTTTGTTACTTGTGCCCTGCCTGAGCGCGTTTGGGTGGAGGGGGTGGAGTTTTCATTGACTGCAGCACTTCAGTTGAGTGTTGTGTTTTTTATCTTTATTTTACTTTTAATTTTTGTCAAGCGCCTTGGGTTGCATTTTATGTATGAAAGGTGCTTTTCATCAATACATTTTGATTGATTGATTGATATTAACACAGGACCAAGAACAACTTCTTCTGGTCCACGGGCTCTTAAAGGGATTTGGGTTGGCAACGGAGAATTTCTTCACCTTGATGGTCATCTGGTTGAGGAGGTGACCAGTGTGGCACACTTTGTTGTTGGCTCTCTGAAGCTCCGCCTCCAGTTCGTCCATCCTCTTCTGACACTCCTGCAGCTTGATCTGAGGGCACACATCGAGCACACACGCACATGAGTTAGGCCTCACCTCATGCATCCAATAGCAGTGTTTGCAATTATTGGTGCCCCACGGACGATAACCAAAACGACAAGTGAATGATAATTTGGCAGCCGCGCGACCTGGAGCTCCTGGTTCTTGGTGTAGAAGTCGTCTCGGCCCTGCTGGAGCTGCCGGATCTGGCTGTGCAGCCTGGTCACCACCGTCTCCCGGTCGTCCCACAGCTGCCTGTAGCGCTGCTGCTCCACGTGCAGGCTCTCCCTCAGGGACGTGATGTCCACGCTCTGCAGGTTCAGCTGGTCCTTCTGAACACACACACACACACACACACACACACACACACACACACACACACACACACACACACACACACACACACACACACACACACACACACACACACACACACACACACACACACACACACACACACACACACACACGTACACAACATGACTGCGCAGAAACCTTAAAGGTCCACTGAAATTTGGCCTCATTTATGATTTTTATATTGCTAAAAGCTTAACATACTGTCTGTAAATATATTGATGAAAGTGTTTATATAATAGTATATAAGAATATACATCAAGCAAAAAGGGTCTTGCTCCTGGTTAGCTGCCACGTAGCACCGCCATTTCTTAAGGAAGCACGGTAATTAAAGAAGCCTGCCTGACAGTCAACTAAATTCCTTAAAGATTTGACACACTGGACCTTTAACAAAGGACACGTGTGAAAAAGACGTTTGAGGGCCGTTTGCAAAATGGGCCTTTGTTTCAATTTCATTCCTGGAAACCCTGCCGGCCTTCGTGGCCTTGTTAATTATTTGTTGAAAAGTACCGCTGGCAAACACAACAACTTCTATGACATCTTTTCTGTAGGTACTTTCTTCAAAATGATGCTCTGTTGATCTCACAGCTGGAGGGGTTAAGATCTCTGCAGACGCTTCGGGTGCCGAGACGTTTGTTGTTGTTGTTGGGTTTTTTTCCCCCTGCGGAAACGTTTTGTTTTTTTGTTTTTTTCTAGGAAACGGTGCCGAAAGCCACACAAACACACAGCGGAACTTTGTGTGGCATGGAATCGGAGGTCCGCCCCAAGTGCGGGGGTGGGGGGGGGGGGGATCACGGGGAAACTTGCCATGGCGTTGTTCTGCTCCTCCAGCGCTGTGGCGTTGATGATGCGCCGGAGTAGGCGCCTGTTGCGGACGGCGTGCTGCTCCCTCTTGTAGCGCTCGTACAGCAGCTGGTTGTGCAACAGGAGCAGCTGGCTGCGCAGCGTGTGGAGCTCGTCCAGTGGGGCGGAGCCTGTCAGGATTGAGGGGGGTATGGTGGTGGTGCGTTAATAACAATGTAATTAACGGGAGGGGGGGCCCCGAGGGTCCGACGCACATGACTGCTATTACTTGTAAATATTGCAAGGCTTTGAGCGGCGCCTGGGAACAAACAGTAGCGAGGGAGGAATAAATGTCAACAGGAAGGCGGGAGGGAGAGCGTCCTCTTGGCGCCGCCGCCGTTTCAGACGGCAAAAGAAGAAGAAAAATAAACAGGGCCACTGTGTCAGTCTTCACACATTCAAATGACCGTAATTTCCGGACTATAAAGCGCACCTGAATATAAGCCGCAGCAGCTAAATTTAGGGGGGAAAAAACCAATGTATACATATACAAGGCGCACTGGACTATAAGCCGCAGGTGTTTCGTCAGGAAACGGGTCCGCGGAGCGGATCGGTTTGGCGGCTGCGCGAGCCTGCGACTCTGGACTCGCACCGCGGATCCTGTTTGCGGGGTCCCGCTGGTCACCTCGGTTAATTGGTACGGAGTCGGACCAGAACTCGACAACAAGAGCAAGACAAGAGAACATACAGACGAGAGCGCGAGCGATCGAGCCAGATCGACTGCCTTTAACTTAAAAGCTGCATCATATGCAATTCTTGGTTTGTTTTCCATAATGAGGGTTTGTGCATGAAAACTTCCTAGCTGTAAAAAAAAACATAGATTAGCCACACCGTTGTATAAACCGCAGGGTTCAAAGCATGGGGAAAAACGTAGCGGCTTATAGTCCGGAAATTACGGTAAGCGCCGATTCTTTTTACTCTCTCAGAAAGAGGAGTTCAAAAGAACCCAGTTCGTAGTAAGAGTGGGGTGGGAAGTGCCAGAGATTTCACGGTGCGAGATCATCTGCAACATCAGAGTCAAAACAACAACACGGCCGCAACTGGCACACCGGGAGGACTTAGTAGCACGACATCTAAACGCATGTGTACCCCTCTGTCTTTGAACTGATATACGACCCGCCGACACGCTGCCATGTGATGATGACCTCCAACTAATGTATGCTTTCACTATGGACCTGATCAGGCTGAAGTGAGGGGAACCACTGCAACGGACAGCTGACAAGAAGAATCCATCTGCACGTCTCTCGATTTGATAGTGAACTGTGACCTCACGCCAGCTGCTCAGCCAGTCGGGCTTAAAGCACGCAACTCACACGGCCCTGTCCACACGAGAACGTTGACGTTTTTTTGTTTTCTTTCCCGGGGTCGAAAAAAGTCGTGTCCACGCTGGCAGATGGAAACGGAACGGTGGGTGAAAACGATGTAATGCGTATGTGTTGGAAAAATATGTACACTTTTCATTTATCCCATAGTATGCTTAAAGAATACTTAACCTTGTGTCCCATTATATACTCGCAACATAATACATGTGTAACTAAAATAGAGAACTATGTGAAACCTAACAAACTGTGATGCACATGGGGAACAGATACTGGGATGGGGAGGTACGACCGACCAAGAATGCGGAATTCTATATATGCTTGTCAATGCTGTCCAATGTGATTGATCAATTCCTAGACATATGTTGCCAGGGACCGCCCCTAAATGCATAATAAAATGAGGCCAGTGAGACGGCGGCGCTTCAGAGTTGGGAGGACGGAGCGGGACTGACGTCGCCTGCCGTCTCAGCTCTCCTCGCGAGAAGCCGTTCTTGACTCCTGCGTGTTTCTTTTGTAGAATTGTTGAGGATAAACCTAACAGTATGCCACACCGAAAGGTGGCGCTGTTAACAGACGCCGACACAGCCACCGGACCCACGATTTAGAAAGAGGGCGTTTCCGCTACGCACTAAACACACAGAAACAAACAAAAAAAAAAAAAAACGGCGAGTAGCGGGAAAAAAAAGTGAGTCTGAGGTTTTGTGAGGTTTTGTAGTAATATTGCCAACACATCTTGAAGCGCCTGCGATACAAAGACAACTCCGCTGGCCGCCATCGTCGTTTGTGCCGCTGCATGCCGTGTTTTTTCCGGTCACATGACAAGTGACTGTGCGATGACGTCATCGTTTTACAAGGAAAAGCCGTTTTCACCGTCCACACGGCAACGACGTGACAACGGCGAAACGGCGTTGTCACATTTTACCACTCTGGGACCCGTTTTCAAAAAAAACTGCCGTTTCGGGGGACCCAAAAACGCCGTTGCCGTGTGGGTGTAGGTACAGAATTAGTCCGGGTGCAGAATCGTTCCCGGCGGAAATGACTGCCGATACGGCAACTCCATTGGGACAAACCTCTCCATCGCGGTTGAACGTGGAATATGGATGGATCACGGTCAAAACGCTATTTCGCGGGTGATAGATAGATAGATAGATAGATAGATAGATAGATAGATAGATAGTGAGTGTGTTGAATACATACATTTGTCACTGTATTTTGATTTACCTTGTATGTATATCTATACAGAGAGTGAGAGAGGGAGAGGGAGAGAGGGAGAGAGAGAGAGAGAGAGAGAGATTTTGTGTATACAACATTAATACAAACAAATTACCGTAAATACGCCAGGGATTGACGGGAAAAAAAACAACCTTAAGCAACCTATGTAGTTTGTCCTAATAGAGTTGCCGTATGTGACGTCGTGTTGCCGTATCGGGCAGTCACTTCCGCCTGGAACGATTCTGCACCCGGACTAATTCTGTACCTACACCGGAACGGTGAAATACTTTACCGCTTCCACCAAAAAAACGTTCCCGTGTGCACAGGGCCTCAGAGGGTCGATCACGAGATCAAAATCATTGCGAACATTCGCTCTGCTTATTTACAATACGCGTGAAGAAAAAGTCCCACGAGCTCACTTTAGGGTTCCAGGTCCTGAGTGGAGATTTGGGGCAGGGCACAACCCAAACAACAGGACTGTGTCAGCCTGTCTATCGGGGGGGACACGGGCTGCAATTACAGGTGAGCTAACGCTAACAACAACAACAACAACAGAGATCATCTGTGTCGTTTCGAGCCGCTGCCCAGCAAAAATTGGATTCCGGCTGCAGTTGGCGGGAGTTAAATAGCAGGCAAGGAGAAAGAAATGTCCTGGAATGGGAATCACTTGAATGTCGGCGCAGATCCGTTTACGCGTTTTTTTTAAGCAGAAGCGGGATTGAACAAATCCCCCCTCTCAGCTTCCCCCCCCCGACCTGGCAACATTTCAACATGCCGTTCCATGTCAATACGGAGCTCGTGACAGAGCGCCGGTCATGCCTAAATAATGCTCCTTCTGCGCTCTTCATAAAGGGCTCCTTGTGTGAGTGCGAGTGTTTACCTCCAAAGTGTGTCCAGTCAGCTGATTTGCTTGGCAAAGGTAATCTGCAGAGGGAAAAACAAACAAACCAAAAAGAAAAAAAAAAAAATATTAGTGGAATGATCAAACTGTCTGCATCAGTTCATGTTCAGTAAAGTAGGTTCAATGATAACAATATTAATAATGAAGTGAGAAAGAGATATTTTGTAGCAGAAGAGGAAAACTCTGAGGGTTTACCAACAGAGTTGGAACCAAACATCTTCCGCTGCTCAAGTTCACAGATAAAGCCCCCTCTGAATTTCACTTGCAATATGTAGCGTCCGAAGGCATCTGGCACACTACGTCATATAAACCATTGTATATGAAAACGGGGCAAACGTGCAGTTAATCGTGCCGTCTGTGAATGGGTCACTCTTCTAGCCGGAGCAAGCGAGAATGTAAACGTAAAAGCAGTGGTTCCTCCACGGCCAATACATTAGAAGATTGGTCTCCAAACTTTTTTAGGAGGGGGGGAGGGGCTGGTTGGAAATATAGCGCTAGCGGGAGCTAGCGGGAGCTCGCTTTCGCTCTACGCTAACTCAGCAACACAGACAGAGACACGCAGCGGGCCGGATGTGGTCCGCGGGCCGTAGTTTGGGAACCCCTGCATTAGAAGATAGGTTTAACGGTTCCTATGCTTTGTTCTGTAGACCACCCCATTTTTTTCCCAGGACAGTCACTTGTGTTCCATTAAAAGGACATACATGCATGCATTAACATCTGACCACGAGACCTCCCTCAGGCAGACCCGGGTGCCCGATACATGCCTGACAATCCGCCACACGTATCAATTTAAATAAAAAGACTAACGCGCTGTGATGTGACCGGAATTCAGGAAGACTTGAAACCGCGAGCTGGTTAGTCGGTAAACCAGCGAGAGGAGCCCACACAGCATGCAAGATTTGTCTTTAAATCCTTCATATACCAGAGTGAACCATTTCCCCTGCTTTTTATCGCTGGGTTTGCTCTCGGCTAATCTGCTCGCCCTCCTCAGTCAACAGAGAATGGAGGGCAAACAAACAGCACAATGTTTGATTCCTGACATCAAATGAGACTGAGAGGGAAGGAGGAGGAGGAGAAAAAAAGGCATATAGGCATTACAGTCAAAACTGCCACGCAATTGGGGGTGTGTGTGTGCCATTCCATCCCATGGCTTTCGTCACTTGGAAAAGCACGAGCCCGCTAGCTAACCTGGCGCGCCAGATGGAACACTCTCCCGAGTCCTCGCGGTGACAATCCCACACAAAGCATCCCAGGTTAAGACTTGGAAGCGCTGCCTGTGCGTCACGCAGCAATTATTTGGAACTCTTAAGACGCTAATCAGGAGTAACGGTAAAAGTTTTGCTTTGTTTCCGATGCTTTTTATGAGAAAATGACAGGTAAAATGCCACCGCAGCAGGGGATCTTTGAAGCGGCCTCCTCCTGGTAAAGGAAAAGAAGCAAAGCAAGCCAACCACTGTGGAAGCCAGTGACATTAGAAGACCAACTCAAAGCGCCACCTGCTGGAGGCTGAGCAAAGAGGAGCGGCTGAGATTTGATGCCCTGGGGGAAAAAAAAAAAAAAAAAAACCCTGTCGCATCGGCCACGCAGAGCTAGCAACACGCACGAGCCGACTGAATATCTACATCAAACGCGTCCCTCAGAAACAGCGAGCGAGTACCCGGTTTGCACCGCAATTTCAGGAGCTGGATCTGGCGCCAGCAGTCTAAATATTTGTCTTCTCAAAAATAGGGCAAGGCGACACAAAGGGAAGCTGCAGGGAGGTTGACACTCCACAGACGTACCCGTCTCGGTTACATTTTCACCTGCAGTAATCGGGGGTGAGGGGGGTGTCTAATACGTTTTGTAACTGCTCTCCAACACACACACACACACACACACACACACACACACACACACACACACACACACACACACACACACACACACACACACACACACACACACACACACACACACACACACACACACACACGAAGCTCAAATAAGCGCCGTTGCATTGTTCCATCCTTCGCCGTCTTCTGTTTACACGCGGGCAGAAAAAGGGGGCGGCGGCCTCCTTTAACAATGTCGCGCCTGCTCCCTGCTGGGGTGTTTTCTTTTCGGCGGCGATCAGCTGGAGGCAACCCCAAGAACTCGCCTCAGTGAGAGTATATATATATATACACATATACATATACATATACACATATACATACATATATATATATATATATATATATATACATATATATACATATATATACATACATACATTACAGCAGGGGTCCCCAAACTACGGCCCGCTGCGTGTCTCTCTGTCCGGCCCGCGTGAAGGCAGTCATTTTCGAGGCACTACGCCTGACAGTGCCCTAAATACGAACCACGCTGTCAAGCGACCTCGGAAGGTTAAAAGTGTAATATTTTGAGACCCTGAGGAAGAAACAACTCCATCCAGTGGTTACACTTCAGATTGCAGTGTCTTTCACTCTCCCTCCCCCTCCTTCTCAGCTTGCCAGGGAACTACAGTGGCCTGTGCACCCAAACACGGATACCGACATCCACCTTCGTTGTTATTGTTTGTTTTTTTGAAGACGCCAAACGTTTACCCTAATTCAGAAACACTTTACCCAGATAAAAATCATAGATCAAGCCTAATATTACACACTGAACCTTTAAATACCGGCTTCCTTAAACAAGTTTACACACTGGACCTTTAAATACACAAGGCAGCTGCTCAAACTGGAATAAATCATTTTCATTTTTTAGGACTCCGAGCGACAAATCGTCTGATTGTACACACAATAAATGCCACAAGCGGGTCAAACGCCATCTGGGAAGGCCGAGGACGGTGGGAAACGGCACAGCTACCTCTTGAGCACTTTGTCGTGGGCATCGCTCCCCTGCTGGACGAGGCGATCCAGCACCTCCAGCGGCGACGCCGACGCCACGCCCTCCTCCTCCTCGCCGTTCTCCAGCCCTTCCTCCCACTGCGGCAGCCCCTCCGCCGCTGCTGCCGCCTTCTGCGCCGCCTCCAACGTCCGCTGGCCCACGAAGAGCGAGGCGGCCCGCGGCAGCGCCAGGTCGAAGAAGGATTCGTAGGGCACCGGCGCCGGCGGCGTCTTGCCGCAGGGGCTCGGCGAGAACGCGGTGAACTTGAGCGCGTCGTCCTCCGGCGCCGAGGGGCTGCGGTGCGGGTGGTGGTCGATGGGCGTGAAGCAGGACTGGAAGGACCAGGACTGGTCGAGGAGGCCGGTGGCCGAGGCCCTGCTGTCTCTCCCTCCCCCCGCAGCGCTCGCAGCGCTCTCGGCCTTGTCCGACGTGGCCGCGGTGTCCTGGGCGACGCCCCCGGGCTGGGAGGTGGTGGTGGAGGAGTGTGTCTTGCCCTGGGTCTGGCAGCCGGTCAGGGTCTCGGTGGTGCGGTAGAAGGGAGAGTCGATCCCCCTCAGGCCCGACGGCCCCTGCTTGTCCTCGGTGATCTTCAGGAGCTCCTCCGTGATGGCAGCTGCAGCGGGAACAACACAGGAATTTTTTTTCAAGATTCAAGAACTTTATTTGTCACATGCTCATAGGATGTGCAGTGAAATGGAAAACATGGAAATGGAAAACAAATGATATTAACAGTACGTAAGTAGCGACATTAATCCATTTTTTCAGTGTTTTAAGAGTGACTTCAATGAAGAGCTCAACAACGAGGGGCTTCAAAGCGATATTTTGTCCTCACGCTTTTGTTCATTTTCAATAGAAATGAAAGCACGTTCTCTACATATCCCATTATATGCTTTTGCTTCTCCTATGAGGTGGGTCACCAAAACACTCCATCATTATGACTGCCTTCACGCAGGCCGGACGGAGATACGCAGCGGGCCGGATGTGGCCCGCGGGCTGTAGTTTGGGGACCCTTGGTCTAGAACAACACTGTATACAACCATTTTTTATAAACACAAAAGGAGCAGACAAATCACAAAGGCGCTCATTAGGAAAGATATGTGGAATGTCTGAACAATTGTAATACCTGCTATTCCCTAGGAAAAAAATTAAGGAAATACTGAAGCATTCCTAAACACAGTTGGTTCCCCGAGGAGGGCACCTCTGCCGCTAAGCAGCTAGCTTTAGCGGCAGAGCGCGTACCGTTTGGCAGCCGCTTTCATCTAAAGTAAGTTCACAACGCCCGTTTATATTTAGCGCGAGTGGCTCGGGTGGGATTTCAGCCAACAACAACAACAGAGACAGCTGAAGACAAAGGGGATGCAAACAGGGTTGTTAGCGTAATGGATCTTTCGTCAAAGTCCACGAGGCTCAGGCTATTTCAAAAATAACAAGAGCCAATTCAAGTAAAGTTGATATAGATTTAAAACTTTTGGTCCATAAAGTGAATTTTCCATTAACTTTCATATGTCACACATGGGCGAGTTTAAAAAGTCCATAACAAAGTGAGCTTAGATGGAACTGCAATGGCTTGCTTCACATTTGCTTTTATTAAAAAAAAAACAAAACCAAAAAAAAAGTCCTGGTCCCAAGATGAGGATGAAATGCTCACCTTCTTCTCTTTCCTTCTCCGTCACGAGCTGAAGGTCCAGCTCCTGTTTCTTCATGAAGACAGACAGCTCCGTCAAAGTCATGGAGACGTTCTCATCGGCACCTGCATCTGGTTGAAAGGAAATATGAAAAGGAAAGGTCTTGATCATTCAGAATCAGCGATGTCAAATGACACGTAGGGTCAATTAATACTGGGAAAATATGCGATGGAATAAATGAGTTTAAATGGTGATGACTTTGATGACATTTGAAAAAAGTAACGAAAAAAAACCTGAAAGTGCCAAATACATTGTCACGATAAGTGGGGACATATAGTGAATATCGAATACTATATAATACCGAGTTGAATATGATCATATTACAGTGACGATAACCTTTCAATGTAATGTGCCACCAAAAATAAACAAATAAAAAAAACTTTACAAAAAAAATGAGGGTCATTTTTGTAGTGTTTTGTCTACATCTGAATCACAGCAGTTCTGATCACGGGAGGAGAAAAAACCAGATGAATGACAACTGAAAACTGGGAGCGTTGCCCAGCCCTCCGTGCTGGAATTTCTATGGTTTCTCCCGAGTCTCCAAAGAAACAAAATGAGTTAGAACCTCGACTCCAAGAGCTAATGACGTTAGCACTGTTTAAAGCAGTGGTCTCCAAACTGTTTTAGCAATGGGTCACATGACGGAACTGCATCGTGTCGGCAGGCCACGGTGTGTTGACGGGGCGGGGGGGCGCGCTATCGCTGTGGCGCTACGCTAACGTGTCGGCAAAGTTACATGGCGGGGGGGCGGAGGGGGAAATTATGACTGCCTTCACGCAGGCCGGACAGAGACACGCAGCAGGCCGGATGTGGTCCGCGGGCCGTAGTTTGGGGACCCCTGGTTTAAAGCAACTCACCTCTGTTTGAGGCCATCTCTCCGCTCTTCTCCGCGTCTTTGACCTGTTCCTGTCTCACCAGCAGCGCCTTGCCGCCTTCGCCTTGCCGGCGATCCTGCAAATTCAATTTGACAGCGTGAACATTTTGTTTTTTTATGACATTCATGCGGTACAAATCTGGAATTGCATTTGAGTGCTTGGATGTTCAAAAAAAATTCTGCGATGGCTGCAAATTACAGCCCACTATACAGTTGTGGGGAAAAACTAAATCCCAATTATTTCTATTACATTTTCGCCAGATCACTTTTTTCAGTGTGTTTCAAAAGGTGCAGCTGCACCAGGGGCACAAAAACAAATTGAATTTACGGTGTTCTTTATCTCGTAAACTTGTACTCTGGATGTGATGCAAGGGACGCCATGTTGCTGAAACATCGCAGTTTTGATCTGGACGGAACCATGCATGTGCAGCAAGTGGAGCAGAAACTGCTCTCTTTGAGACTTGGGACTAATTCTCACTGCAATACATCACAAATGCAAATGCGGTGTCCGCCGTGGTAATCTTCCGTTGTGAAGATCACTTACTGACCCAAACATCACAACTGTACCTTTTTTCACCGTTGGCTCCCTAACAGAGTGGAACCCATTGTTCAATCAACATTTTGCTCCACTGAAAACAATTGTGAAGAAGAAAAGACCACGTGATGCATGATTTAATCTGTTTAATGAGATATTTTTCAGAGGGCAGATCATACCTTTCTAGAAGGACTAGACTGTATAGTGTTGGCTGGTAAGGAGACGATGGGGAAGTCATCTGTCAGGGTTGGGGGTGGGGAGGAGGTGGCCGGAGTGCTGGAGGCAGGCGTCCCTTTCCCTCCTGCTCAAAGAAAGAGCCCGACTCAAAGTTAGGATCCCATCCGTTCGGGACGCATTCTGAAAAGCCCCCCAGTCTTGTTGCTCACTGACCTGATGTGCAATGGAAGCGGCCGGAAACGTGCGAGGCACTCTGGGACAGCTCGGAGTTGGGCGACATGCCCCGGGAGGAGGGAGGCGTGGCCATGCCACACAAAGAGGTGGGGCTCCACAGGGAGTCCTTGCCCCCGCAGGAAGAGTTGAGTTCACAGGCGGAGCTCTGAGAACAAGCGGTGACATCATTGAAACGCTGATTTCACAGTTTTATACCCCTGCCCCCACCCTGCAACCTGGACGACCGTGAGGTGCAGACGACCACTCTCAACAACAACTTCGGGGCAACAGACTTGTTACTGCTTACAAATGATCAGCCTGCTATCTACCGTTAACAATAGTGAACAATAACACATCGTGCTCGTGGATCAACCGTGAATTGCGTGCAGAGTGAAAATTAAAACAACAAAAACAACATGCAAGCATCACGTTTTGCTTTTTATCTATTTTCCTTTGGCTCGGCGGACTGGGACATTGAGGCACAAAACCAAAATGACAAAAATGTTAGCAAACTTTCACTAGCACGACTCCCAGGCAACCTTAACATGGTGCATTTATAAGGCTTTACGTTCTAAAGTAGGTCGAAGTAGAATTTTAACTTCGTCGTTTATCCACATGTCTTTTCATGAGTGATTAAGAATGATTACCGTAATTTCCGGACTATAAGCCGCTACTTTTTACCCATGCTTTGAACCCTGCGGCTTATACAACGGTGCGGCTAATCTATGTTTTGTTTTTACAGCTAACGGCCACTAGGGGACCTTCTCAACCTATGGATTGTTGGGTGGGCTCGGGAAAGGGTGAGACGGGCAGTTCTTGCGAACAATGAAAGCAAAAGTGGAAGCAAATACAGAACGAGAGCAAGACAGTTTGCGCAAAGGAAGTTTTCATGCACAAACTCTCATTATGGAAAACAAACCAAGAATTGCATATGATGCAGCTTTCTAAGTTAAAGGCAGTCGATCTGGCTAGATCGCTCGCGCTCTCGTCTGTATGTTCTCTTGTCTTTGTGAGGTCCTTCCTGTGCGTCGCTGCCTCGAGTCCGACTCCATACCAATTAACCAAGGTGACCAGCGGGACCCCGCAAACAGGATCCGCGGTGCGAGTCCAGAGTCGCAGGCTCGCAGCCGCCGAACCGATCCGCTCCGCGGACCCGTTCCTGACGAAACACCTGCGGCTTATAGTCCAGTGCGGCTTGTATATGGACACATTGGTTTTTCCCCCTAAATTTAGCTGGTGCGGCTTATATTCAGGTGCGCTTTATAGTCCGGAAATTACGGTAGTGTCTTCATATAGATGTGTATCAATAATAATAAACAACTAAAGGCTGTGAAAACATGTTATTTCAGGAGAATGCAGCTATCTGATAGCCATGAGGTAGCTCTCAGGTTTCAAAAAGGTTGGCGAATCCTGATCTAGCATTTGCGTGTCAAGATTTTAATATTTAGACTTCAGTCATTGGCAGTTGACTTTCACGTTACAGAGGCAACTAAAGACACTCGCCAACATTTGGTTGTGTTTGCGTAAAAGTTAAGATTTATTTTTAGATTACTGACAACATAATATATCCACACTCCTACACAAACACTGAGTAAGAAGACTGGTATTTAATCAAAGATCAAAATCAAAAATGTTTTTTTGGTAAAAGTGATTTGTGGAATCTAATAAAAGAACTCAAAGGTTTTATTTTCAATGCCAGCAAACTAAGCAACTCAAACATCACGTTTTTCAGGGTGTTGTGTTCAGTCACGGCTTACAAGGAGCTGGCAGAAAAAAAGTCCATTGTGTACATTCAGAGCGAAAGCTACCAATGCATCGCATCTCACAGGTGAGCTACTAGAGTTCAAACAGTCTCTGTCCCAGGATGAGCGAACGGGAACTTACTGATCTCGTTTTTGAGGCCACTGACTAATGTTGGCTTGCTCGACAGTTTCAGACGTATCAAGGACGATCTTACCTGCCGTCTGGTGGTCTGTGGGCTGCGGTGGGAGGACTGCGTCCCGGACAGAGGGGGTAAAGAGAGCGGAGGGGGCAGTGGCTGCCGTGGAGTGGAGAACGGAGTCGAAGAGGAGCTTCCTGTTGTGGGGAGGACAAATAGCCTGATACATTTTTTGTATGGAACCACCCTACAACGCAACATCGCCGGTGGGTTGTTGGCTGGCTACTTAAACCAGCTGGAAAACATATACACAATAGAAGCACACGGAAAACGCTGCAAAATGTAAAACCTGTCTGGTGGTTGTAAAAAGGTTCTAGATAGTTATTATATTGGTAATTTATTCTGAAAAAAAACAAAAAACGTCCATCACAGGAAAGGATTCGACAAAATGACATACTACTTCTATTTGAAGGGCCAGAGCTAGCAAATGTTTAATATTAACAATATTGTTTCCATCTTTGTCGCATTAATGAATTAATGGATCTAGTCCAGTAATAGCTTATCACGTCAAGTTTGCATTGGTGCAGAAATTTAAAAAAAAAATCAACTCAAAATAACAAAAAGTATAATGTATTATGAATTAACTCTATTCAAATACAGATGAAAATGTAATTTTTTTAAAAATCTAAATTTAAAATTGTCAATCAAGGACTTCCGGGTTGGCAACGTCTTGGGAGTAGACGTGCGCTCCGGTCAATGCCAAACTTTTTAAACTATCCAGCCCTCTAAATTTTACTCTTGGTTTTGTTTTTCGTGTGCTTCTGTCACTCGTGTACGAGTGGCGATGTAGTAGCCATGGAGTTCGACACGTCATTTGATCTCCTCGACTCAAAACTAGACCAGACATGGCTCACAGTTGAAGACCGCGGCCAATGACTCTCTTCCCTTGAACTTGCCTCAGACAACCTCAGTCAGTGGGTTGTGGATCTGGAGGGCGTCCTGCACGGCTCTTAGTGCAGACAACGCCGAGCTAAAGCCTTAAAGTTATGTTGGTGGTTGGTGCCTAAACCCTGCTGTCCCCACCAGGAATCGACGTGGTGCATCGCTCTCTCGCATCCAGGCCGGCCCCGCATTAGCGGCCGAGGGCCGGCCTGGATCTGGTGTCGGTGTAATTCTTCGCTTACGCCGACACCAGATGAAAGACCTGCTCATCGGAGGAGCACCGAGGAGAGGAAGGCTGGAGTATCGTGGCCAAGCAATCCAGGTCGTCGAGGACACAGCCCCACCCTATGGTCCCCACTGGGTGGCGCCGCCAAGTTTTTGATGCTTTGCATTCCCTTTTGCACCCAGGAGGGACGTCAGGGGATGGGCCGCCACCTGCATGGCCTGTCAGCACACCAAGGTGCACAGGCACACTAAAGCCTCTTCTCTACTACAATTATGACGTTGTTGATATGTTTTTTTTGAACGCGGGACGTCGCGCAATCGATCGGTATTTAGTCCCTTCTCTACGGACCAAAACCAGCGGGGTGTCACCCCCGGCATCTGGTCCATTTTGTGCGCGAGCCGTGAGCGAAAAAAAGCCAGAGGACAATGAACAATTATCGAGCGCTGATGGAACGTGATCGAACCCCTTTACATCAGTACTTGATACACGCAGCGACTGGCACGATATTATGACTTAGCGCACATTAACGCTCAACGTCATCCCGTGCGGCAGGTAAAAAATGTGGTGATGTCGCGGGTGGCCCAATTTCATCGCAAGCCGATAGGTGCAGTGCCGATCGGAGCCGATTATTACCCGTGTCCCTTGCCGGGTTGTTTGACCCGTTATGGCTCGGTGAGCCTGCTCCACTGCCACCAAATGCTGAGTAGTAGCGGGACTTCACAACGTCTTTTGGCCAGTGGAGCAGGGGCTTAAGGCACCGTTGGAACTGTTCCACATTCCAGATATATACGAGATGACCACGTTAATGTGGACCTGGTGGGCCTGCTTCCCCCTCTCCCATTGATTTACTCACCTCCTTACCATGGTGGACAGGACCACCAGGTGGCTGGAGGTTGTGCCCCTGTCATCCACCATATATACGGCAGTGGTGGCTCGGGCGTTTGTCTCGGCTTGGGTGGCCCGGTTTGGTACACTTCCGGACCCAACCTCTGACATGGCCGCCCAGTTCACTTCTGAACTGTGGTCGGTGGTAGCTGGGAACCTGGGGGTGAAGCTCAATAGGACCACAGCGTACCAGGCTGCGTAGGACCATGCTAATCGACTGTGCAAACGGTTTCACCACTCCATGAAGGCTGCTCTCCGGGCCACACTCACAGACGGTAACTGGATAGACCGTCTACCATGGGTCTTGTTCTGCAGTCTTCAGTAGCGGAATGTATTCAGAGGTTAGTCCATATTGTTTAATGTGCAAGTCTGCCGAGGCTTCCCTTATTCATATGTTCTGGCTCTGCCCTCGTCATAATAAATATTGGAAGAAGCTTTTCGCACACTACCGCAAGTGTTAGAGGTTGAATTGAAACCAAACCCATTGATGGTTCTTTTTGGGGTTCAGGGAAGGGAGGACATATCTATCTAAAGAAAGGTGTTGAATCTTACGATTTTTCCTCCCTCCTTGCACGATGAGCAATTTTGCTAAGTTCGAAAGAATGCTTTCCCCCAAACTAGGGATGCAAATTATCGATGAAAGGCCGGGTTAACACCGGCCGCGTAAGCGCTGCGTAAAGCGCCGCTCCTGCGAAAATCTGCTGCTGCTGCTAACTCCCGTACAGACGACTCCCTCTACTTCTCCGCTTCAAAGATAGAAATTTTGCATCGCCCGTCTTGCCTTCACAACAAATCATCTCTACTCTTCTCTCGCTCTTTCCCCGTATGTTTACCACACCCAAAACCCCACCCCCCGCCCCGTAGCCAGCCCACTCCGTTGTTCGCCCGCGTGTTTGTGAGCGAGAGAGGGAGATTTTGTGTGTGTGTGTGCACGCATGTGTGCACGCGTGCGTGTGCACATGCTCGTTTCATCTCTCTCGCACTCTGATACAAAATACCCACAAACACAACATTCACAAATATGATTGAATTTGTCATTTGCGGTATTTTATTTTGAAATGTCTATTTTGAAAATGAATTTTCTCGTTTTTTTGTTCAAGCGACTTCCAGTCTAATGGACACGGATCGCTTGCGGCTCGCTGTTGTTTAAAAGTAACTTGTTCTAGGTATATTATGACCGACAGTATCTACAGGTGAATTGCTCTTTCCTGCCATTACACTGTTATAACGATTTAAACTACTTACGTCACAGTTGCATAACCTGCCCAATGTAAACATTAATAAAACTCACAGTAGCCAATCGCATAAAAGGCTTCGTGTTGTCCCCGTGTGATGTTCAGTGACGCATGCAAAAATTGCACTTTATATTCCTCAATTAATGTTTTATTGTACCAGTTGGTATATGTTACAGATACTGGTTTGCAGGTAGTTTAACAACATAAATTCTAATACATTGAAATAATTGGACCCTTTTAACTGTTGTGCTCTTATACACTGTTGCGTGTAAAATGTCTTTTTTATCCTTCTTCTTCTTCAGTTATTTAGTTATTTAGTGCAGATTCTGGATGTCATATTACAGTAGCAGTGGCGAGGGGTGGGGTTGACAGAAGAGAGATGGCAGTTTTTGATTTGTTTTGAGTTGCCTGTATTACCATGTGTTCTACTTGTACTATTCCCCTTTGGATCTCAAAAAAAAAAATCTTCAATAAAACTATTTGGATTAAAAATAATTTCAATGAACGTTGAAAATGTGACTTGATAGAATGTGAACGAAAGTAATCACATTTTTGCAGAACTTTAGTGCAACTTTGAGATTCTTAGCCATGACATATTTGTAGCAATGAGACTTCAGAAACTAATGTATTGCATTGTAACTTTGCTGACACGTTAGCGTAGCGCGACAACGATAGTGCGCTCCCTCTCCTGTTCCCCCACTCAACAAAGACGGTAGCGATATGTCCAACCAGCCCCCCCCCCCCCCCGTCAACGAAAAAAAATGCCGGGACGTTAGCGCAGTGTAGTTGTGGTGCAGTAAATGCACTCTAATTGTTAATCAGGATACAACAGTATTTCCGTTTGAACGGATTCTACCAAACTGTGATTAAAATCAGTTGCCGTTTGGACTTTTGCAAGTATTTTGACGTAAAAAAAAAAAAATTAAAGACCTCCTGCGTCCGGATGGCGGTCAAAGCAGTTCGAGATTAGCTCGTGTGGTAGCGTCTCTCACCAAAGCTGCTCTGGAGGTCGCCGAAGGGGCTCGAAGTGCATTCTTGTGGTCGCAAGTGGACCTGCGGGTAGAAGGTCTCAGGCATGGTGGTGTAGCCCTCCTCGCAGGAAGCTTCTTTAGGGTCCAGGGACACTTTGGCACACTCGATGACAATGTCGTGGATCTCATACTTTTTCCACCTACCACAAAAAGCACAACAGACTGAGTAGGGCTGCACAATTAATCGAATTCTAATCACGATCACGATATTGGCTGCCACGATTACATTAAGCTGATCGTCTGCGATATTAAGGTTTAAAAAGCCGGCTACCGTACATGTCAAATCAAGCACTTTCAGTCATCCGACCACCAGGGGGCGAACGCAAGGTTAAGACTTCATGAAGCTGCCGAAATAGCAAGCGAGCAAATCCTGCAGCAGCGGCAGGAAGTGCCGCAACATAAGCGGCAGCCTCAAATGAAAGAGAGAGAGGGAGAGACAGAGAGAGAGAGAGAGAGAGCGAAAGAGAGGGGGGGGGAGAGAGAGGGGAGAGAGGGGGTGGGTGAGAGAGAGAGAGAAAGAGAGAGGGAGAGGGGGGGGGAGGGAGAGGGAGAGAGAGGGAGAGAGGGAGAGAGGGGGGAGAGTGAGAGGGAGAGAGAGAGAGAGAGAGAGAGAGAGAGAGAGAGAGAGAGAGCCGCGATGTCGGGAGCAGACAGTACAGCAGCATCTGGAGGTGAGGACCTAAGTGCAGACATGGGCAAACCACGGCCCGCGTGAAGCCAGTCATAACCCCCCCCCCAACGAAACTTTGTCGGCACGTAACTTTGCAGAGGTAGCGTAGCGCGATAGCGAGCTGCCCCCCCGACACTGACCTGGTGGGGTCCAGCTCGTGGTCCTTGGTTCCAGTCACCAGCTCTGGGTGAATGCGCACATGTTCCAACATTGGCTTAACGAGAGAGAGCGTGACACAAAAACATAAAGATATTAGGATATTAGTCAACATTTTAGTGTGAAAATCTGTCCTGAAGACCTCGGAAGGCATCTCCTTACTTTTACCACTTCCTCAAAGGTTTCCATGTTTTCCTTCATGCTGTAGTGCGAACGCAGGTAGGACACAAAGTTGCACGGGTACATGCCATAGAGACGGTGGAAGAGCGAGTAGACGCTGGCGTGCAGGTGGATGAGGTAAACCTCCGAAACATGCCCTGAGTTTGGAGGAGGGGGGGAAAAAAGACCAAAGACACAGATTAGGGACACAGATATAAAGGTAAATTTTATATATTTATCCCTAGAAATAATAAAAAACAGTTTCTTTCACTCCTACCTGGATTCCTTAGGTTCCATGACGCCAGGCGTCCAAAGATGTCAAAATACTCCCATAGGTGTTGCTTCCCCGCTTGAGGGATCATGGGTAGCAGAGTGATCAGGACCAGCACTCCCGTTATCAGCACCACAACATCGGTGTCCGTCTGAAAAAAATGCAGAAAGCGTTCATTCATGGCGAACTCGGAAAGACTACCGTAATTTCCGGACTATAAGCCGCTACTTTTTACCCATGCTTTGAACCCTGCGCCTTATACAACGGTGCGGCTAATCAGCTACAGCTAACGGCCACTAGGGGACCTTCTCAACCTATGGATTGTTGGGTGGGCTCGGGAAAGAGTGAGACGGGCGGTTCGTGCGAACAACGAAAGCAAAAGTGGAAGCAAATACAGAACGAGAGCAAGACAGTTTGCGCAAAGGAAGTTTTCATGCACAAACCGTCATTATGGAAAACAAACCAAGAATTGCATATGATGCAGCTTTTAAGTTAAAGGCAGTCGATCTGGCTCGATCGCTCGCGCTCTCGTCTGTATGTTCTCTTGTTTTTATGCGCTCTGTCTTTGTGAACTCCGGTGCGTCGCTGCTTCCAGTTCTGGTCCGACTCCGTACCAATTAACCGAGGTGACCAGCGGGACCCCGCAAACAGGATCCGCGGTGCGAGTCCAGAGTCGCAAGCTCGCAGCCGCCGAACCGATCCGCTCCGCGGACCCGTTTCCTGACAAAACACCTGCGGCTCATAGTCCAGTGCGCCTTGTATATGGAGACATTGGTTTTTTTCCATTAAAAAAAAAACAAAACAAAAAAAAAACGTGACTTTGCAAAACAAATATTTGATTTTGAACAGACTTTATGTGTGTCAGTTTGACCATCTGAGCTGTTCCACTCCATCAATGGGAATAGTTACGTCTGTGTGCCAAAGCTTCGGAGGCGCTCGTTTTTAGAGTTTGTCTAGAGATTTCCGTCGAGAACGCAGTGGCAGATTTTATTGGCACGCGTGGCTAAAAGGGGGATGACGCAGCAGATGTTTGGAAGAGCCCGCGCTGCAAATCTCACGTCTCTCCCAATTTCATTCCATCAATTTTTTCTTTCGCAAAAACAAGCAGAGCTTCTCCGTGCCCGCTTGCCAGAGCTAACTGATGACATACCAAACACAAACTGCCGCTGGCATGTGTTAAATCAGTGGTCCCAAAACTATGGCCCGCGGGCCACATCTGGCCCACTACGTGTCTCTGTCCGGCCCGCGTGAAGGCAGTCGTAACCCCCCGCCCCCCAGAGTTGTGACCGCCGTCGTTACCTTCAGGCATTTGAGCAGTGAGAGCAGCAGAGGGTAGCGGGCGATCTTGTGGATCCAAGACGGCTGCTTGCGGATGACATGGCCGAGCAGGGTGAGGGCGGGCAGCCGGCAGGCGTGCTTGGCCATGCAGTCGTTCATCTTGTCCAGAAGGTGCTGCGGGTTACGAGAAGAAGAGCGGCGTTGTGATTGCCGTTTTGAAACTTCACACAACACGGTGTATATTTATTTAGGTAGGGTTTATTATTGAGGTGTGCGTTTGCTGCGATACATCAAGCATACATTACATGCACGGCGCTAGATCTGAATTTGTGGGCATTAAAGGTCCAGCGAGTAATATTTGGCTCAATTTAAGATTTTTACATTGGCAAAAGCTTAACCACACACACACACACACACACACACACACACACACACACACACACACACACACACACACACACACACACACACACACACACACACACAGGTATACACATACATATACAGTATAGACATATATGTATACACACATACTGTACATACACATATGTATGTTTTGTTTGCTTTCATCAATGCTGCTGTTTCTTTCATGGTTTTTGTTTCATGTGCTACTTACTCGTGCTTGTTTATGGCAGCCTTATCTTTTCTATTGCAGCGCTTTGGCTGTGTTTTGCTTAGGTGTGTCTGTTTTTAGACGTTTACTCCAATGTGTTACACACCTCTGGGCCAGGTCATAACTGAAAGGGAGATTTTACCTAAATTGGTTTTATCTGGTTAATAACAGAAATTAATCAATAAACAAATCATCAAATATTGAGCACCTGGTTGACCGGGGCAATCTTACCAACGCTGCGACTGCTTTACACAGCTTTTTCCATGCAGGCTTTTCAGCCAACAAGTTGCCACAACTAGTGACTTTTAAATGGATTTAATCTGACCCAATTTTGCAATTCCATAGAAATGGAAGAATTTTTTTTAATGCCAAAAATTCTGCTGTTCTGGCACAAACCGGCCCGCCGTAGAATGGTTTCTCACCTTGTCGTGCGGCTCTCGGACTGAGCAGAGGATATGCACGGCCTGGGCAGAATTTGTTTCCAAGAAGTAGTCCACCAGGCCGTTCAGCAGCATGGACCCTCGATCTTAAAAGCAAACGGGGAAAGACATTTTGTGGCATTTTCTCCACCATTGCGTTACAGCTCAAACAGGAAGGGATTAACCATATTGATGACGGGTGGGTTGCCACCCAAAAGTGCCCCCATCTTTTTTTCTTTTTTCTTTTTTTTTTAATGGATTTGAAATTTGAAAATGTTGGCCATTTCGCAGGACACACAATTCAATTCAATAATTTCAATTACTAATAAATTTGGAATTTAGAAATTTGGAATAAATTTGGGTCGCGACTTCGTGATAAGGAAAAAGGGGTGGGTCCTAAGACTCCGTTGGCACCATTGGTTTAACCGATTGAGTGAGTGAGTGAGTGAGTGAGTGAGTGAGTGAGTGAGTCATACCCGCGCTGAGCTGCTCATTGATGATGCCCCTGATCTCCTCGAGCTGGTGGAGGTCAGAGGTTTCCAGGAGAGGAAGGAGGTCCCCCACGTTGGGCTGCTCCCTGGCCATGGTGACGTCAGCGCCGGTGTGGTGTGGTGTGGTGGGGGTTTGGAGGGGCGAGGGCGGAGGCCGTGCCTTTCCCTCCCTGCCTGGAGCA
>NW_027466183.1:37500-117500 GCF_046127955.1 Nelusetta ayraudi
AAAAATTCTGTGAAGATAAAAGTACAATTCATTTCATGCATGTCAATCCAAGATTAATGTCTAAAAAAAGCACCCTAGGATTATCGAGTCACACACAACAAGACACTGAAGTGCTGTTGACTGTTGTCCAGGCGGATGACAATTAACAGTTCTGGTCATGAAGTTGGAAGCCGAGCGTGGAGAGTGGAGTCAATCAAGCCCCCCTTTTTATTCGCCCCCTCAACTGTTGTCCTCCAGCGTGCGTCCCGGCCAGAGCGTCGCAGGGACAGGTCAGACACGCACGCACAAACTCCAAACAACCCTCAGCGTGATCACGGACAGCTTGGGAACTCTCCAGGGCAACACAGACAGGCTTTATGCGGAGAGGGGAGCGTGTGCGTCCGTGTACGCGCAAGGAAAAGGGGAGAGGCCGCGATCGCATTTTGCACAGTGTCAGCCAGTGGTCTCCAAACTTTCTTTTAGCAATGGGCCACATCATGACGGAACTGCATCATGTCAGCGGGCCACGGTTACTTTGACAGTTGTATGTGTTAAGAACTGTTGGAGGATTTCAGTTGTGTCACTCACTTGTTTTTGTAAAAGCAAAGATTTTCCTAATGCTATTAAACCATTGTATACTGAAATGTGACGTCTCCTCCATGTATTAGAGAGAAAAACAATGAAAGGGTCGCAGTAAGCACTATGATCAATTACAAAGCCCAACTTAATTGCATTCTTATTGCATTTGAAGCTTTTCACTATGAACTTTAGTAGTGTAAAATGGACATATAAAGAGTTGAATTTGCTTAAAGACCACATTGACTTGTATTGTGGTGATTTGGATTTCTCGTTTCTGTGATTTAGTGTATTTTGTCGACATGCATTGCAAGTAATATATAGTGTCCTGGAAGAGATGGTGAACAACACAAAATGTGACCGATCGATTGATTGATTGATTGATTCCTCCATGTCAAAATGTCATTTGAGAAGTCAAACTGGACACTTGGTAGTCGGTTGCTGGATGGGTTTAAGACTGTGACTGCTTCTAAAGAAGTCGCAGCAGGCATCATAACCTTTGTATTTTTTATATTAAATACAGATCCCCACTTAGCACATGGTCAGATGATATTGTTCAATGTTGCTAGAGACATACATGCCACACTGCTTTAGAACAAGTAAGGAAAAAATGAAATATTTGCAAACGCATGAGATGTGACGATAGAGCGTCTACTACGGAGCGACAGAGGGTCCTGAAGGCGAACCTGCAAAAAAAAAAACCACTGGCCTATCGTGTTCCTCGGTTTAGATGGCCCAAAATACTGCCACGTGACAAATTCAATGACAAACACCTCAGTTTAAAGACGGCTAAACTACAACGTGAAAAAAAATAATGCAGACTAGCTTGCAGAATGGATAATAGTGAGCTGAATGACAATGCACCAAGAATGCAAATAAAAGTCGAATGCAATAATGCCTGCATGCATGCATATTTAGACTAACGCAATTCCAAGTCGAGCAAACAGACGCTTGCTGCTGGACAAGAGCCGCTGCTGTATGTGAACTGACCACTGACTGACTGCCTGCCTGTCGTAAACAACTCGCAGAGAACAATGGGCAGGGTTGGGTTTATGTTATCCGAACATTTAAAAAAAAGAGAGAGAGAGGTCGGCGTCTCGTTTCGTGCCGAGCGAGAGCGCATTCAGACCCCCACGAGCAAGAGCAGACAAAGTCGATTTCAAAAAGGCGTATGAAGCATCACCGTCCAACCCAAATCCATCACTGGGTCTTTCCAAAAACAAGTCAGTCCAAGCGGCCGAGAGCTAACGTTAGCTGTGAAGCAGCGACCCCACACTCACTGGAAATTATCTAGCCTGTCAGCTGTGTCAGACGGGTAGATAAGCACGCCTAGTAGCTGACGATCGGCGAGACCTATCGTACACGGCGAAACAAACCGTAGGCTAAACGAAAACGACGTGAAAATTTGGAGCTGTTTACCTGCTAGAGTAGCTGCACTCCACAGGGCGCCGCCATCTTGGACACCTCACAGCCCCATCCCACCACGGTCTCCCTCCGCAGTCGACCAAAACTAATCCCGTAAATTAGGGCCCCGCAAGTCGCAGTGGCACCTTTTATAAAACCCCGTCACATCAAATTGAGCGGAATTAAATAACGCCTAAAGCTACCCAGGAATAACACTTGTACATACTAAGGCGAAGGGTTGGCCTTATTTTTCTTTTTTTTCTTTTTTTTTTTTTTTAGCACCGAGGTTGTTTTTCCTCGTCTCATTGGTGGAAGGATGAAGTGCAGCATGTAATGCGGTTTCGCGTGACCCACATGTGAAGAGCGCACGCGCAAATTATTATTATTTTATTTTATTTTTATTTTAAACCAGGTAGCGAGGACAGCTAATTTGCATATTTTAATGATCACATTGTATTTGGGCTTGGCAGAAGTTTAGGTCGTCCAAGCAAAGTCATATAGGAACGGAAAACACTTTAAATACTATATTGAAGTCAGACTCAATGTGTCTTCACCTCGTGCACAGCCCCCTTTTTGTGATTAAAGCTGAATAGATGCTATTATCTTAAGAGAATGTGATGTGAAATGTTTTTTAATTTAAAGGATGAATAGAACATTGCATTTATCTTTTTGTTGTTGTTGTTGAATTAGGGCAACTGGACACTTCCAACAACAGACTCCCATTCCTGGACTGTGACAGAAGGCTCACAGTTGAAGTTCATAGGAAACCCACCCACACAGACCAGTACCTTCTTTTTGACTCCCGTCACCCACTTGAACACAAGCTCCGAGTCATCAGAACCCTTCACAACCGCGCTCAAAACATCCCCTCTAAGGCAGAAGGAAAGGAGAAAGACACCGACACATTAAGGACCTCCCTAAAAAAACATGGCTGTCCTAATTGGACCTTGAAATCCACCAAGGGAAGGAAAAATAAGGAGCAAACAACCACCAGGGCGGACGCAGACAACAGAAGGAAGAGCATTGTTGTCCCTTATGTTGGAGGCCTTTCGGAAAAACTAAGGAGGATTTTTTTCCAAACATGACATCCCTGTTATAATAATAATAAAACTTTATTTGTACAGCGCTAAATCACAACCAATGGTGTCTCAAAGCACTTTATACAATCAGAGAGAACCAACCGGGCCCCCGGAGCAAGCAGACCCAGCAACACCCTCAGGCAAAGACTGGTTCATCCAAAGGACAACACACCAAGACACATACTCGACAATGTGGTCTATGCAGTGCAGTGCAGTGACGACTGCCTGGATCGCCACGTTGGCGAGACCAAGCAGCCTCTACACAGACGCATGGCCCAACACAGAAGAGCCAGCACCTCAGGACAAGATTCAGCAGTTCATCTACATCTGCAGGAGAAAGTTGATAGAGCATGCTTTTTTTAGGTAGAATTTTTTTTCACCTTGGTGGCACTATAGTCACCAAAGTTGACGGACAGGTTTTGTAGGTCAGTCCGCCCCCGGAGGTACCAGAACCATGTGTCAATTATGTTCATAGCCAAAGATATTAACTTAAAACCTATGTAATTCAATGAATTTTGGGGTTTAATATGGACACATTTGCATAAAGTTATGGTCATATTTCTAAAAGAAAACAAAAATTCAAGTCAAAAACATTTTACATTTAGTACACGTGTGGTACTCCCAAAAATGGGTCAACCACAATTAGTGTCTAAACAATGGGAATATGTTAAATTGTTTTGTTTATTTTCATTAATTTGTTTGTTTATAATTTCATACAAATAATTTGAATGTTTGGGTGGCATTTATGCGCGAAGTACAAGAGGGGGAACTCATGTGTTGGGGCGAGTTGCGCTGGGGACAGGTAAAGGGGGCGGTGCCTTCCCCGTTTCCTCAGATGCGTTCTGGAACGATCCACAGCTGGGTCTTTGTTTCTCCATGTAACCTGCTTCATACAGGTCGGTAAAAAGTACAAAACACTATAAAGTCAAATGTATGAGTGAGTGTACTACCAAAAGTGGGTTTTTTTTTTTGGTTTTTTTTTAAGAATTTAATTTATGTTAAAGACTTTATTTATGTTAAAATGACCGCGACAAGTTTCACCGCGAGGTCGTCATCTTGTGTCCGGCGGAGCAGCAGTCACGCTCGGCAGAGCAAGAGTCAGTGTTTATACGCTAAATTAAAGCGTCATTATTGTTGTTGTTTTATATTTTTGTTAATAGCTTACTCTAGGGTCACACAAAACACAATCACTTTATTAATCCGAGATTTTATACGAGGAGAAGTGCGTATCCATTACATGCTTAGGTTGCGTGAAACACCGTGGGTAATATATGGTAAAAGTATATAGTAAACTGTTTATACTGCTTAAAGGGTCTGTGTATACAGAAAACGTTAATTTATTGTAATGTATTAAAGCATGTGTATTTGTTTGTGAACTGTAGAGATGGAATTGAATTTGAATGTGAGAGAACTGATTAGAGGAGTATGTGGAACTGAGCTAAATATAATTGGAAACGGCAAAGTATCGTGTGTATGTGACTGTTGATATATGTGAGTGAGTAAATCTCAGATGCATTCTGGAACGATCCACAGCACCAACTGTGTCTTTGTTTCTCCATGTAACCTCCTTCATACAGGTACAGTATTTGTTATTGTGGTCCTCAATCCTGGGGACCCGTAACACATGCATGTAGATTGCATTTAGTTAAAAAAAAAAAAAAAAAAAAAACACTATTTTTGGTTAATGTCCAAGTTGTTTTTTTTTTTTGTTTTTGTTTTTTTTTTTAGGATATAGCGTTTTCCATTTAGATAATACAAGGCAGCCAGACCATAAACACTGAGCTCTCACTTCACCACACTCCGTTGGGAGTTGGCAGACAAGCGAGAGGATGCTGGAGGGAGCACAGAGGTAAGGTTTTGCATCTTCGAGCATTTAAGCTAGCACCTTAGCATTTTAGCTAGTTTTTGAGTATATTAGCTAGCGCCTTTGCATTTCAGCTAGCTTTAGAGTATATTAGCTTGCGCCTTAGCATTCTGACCTGCAGATCCAGCGCATAGCGCGTCTCTTCCCTCTGTGCCAGACGCTGGAAGCTGCACCGTCCATCACGGGGGCTGCTCGGAGACCTCTACAAGAGCAACACCGACATCCCCTTCGTGGCACTCAAGTCCAACCAGCTGCCTGGAAGGCTGATCGGCGCCTAGGCCCTGGACACCTTCTGCCAGGACCTCTCGGAGAAGTGTGGTGGAACTTTCAGGACTACGTGCAGGTCCACTGTGCTGGTTTCGACCCCTTCCCGATCTCCGGCATTGCCAGCATGACCCTGCAGGTGTGCGTGGAGGTTGAGAGGAGGTCCCTGTGTTACTCCAGGATCTTTGAGAAATACAGGGAGAACGGCATGGCGTGGATGGAGAAGGGCCTTGCCAGACTCCCACCCGGCATGAAGGACACCCCCAACATCCGGCTGAGGGTCCTCACTTTTGTCAGCTGCGTTGGCATGTTGATGAACGGCGATTACGTCCACTACAATCACCTGCGAGACCTGCTGACAGAAGTGAGCAACACCGTCTCCCAGAAAGACCTCCAGAAGTGGCAGTCACGGTTCACCCTCCCGAAGGTCTACAACATGACCATTTGGAAGCTGCACAAGGACATCCCCTATTGCCTCGCGGAACCAGCGCGACTGGCCAGCCCACGGCGGCAGGAACACCAGCAGCAGGTGGAGCAAGTCCCAGAGGAGGACGTCCAGGCAGTGGAGCTCCAGGATGACCTGCGCCCACTCCAGAGGTCCCAGTCCTTGTGCCTACCTGCAAACACCTCCAAGGTGTGGTCTGCTCAGGAGCTGTCATTCATCTCCACAGACAGGCAGATGAAAACTGGTGCCGCATACAAGTTGTACTGCCAGAGGTGCTTGGACGCCAAGATCCTCAAGAGGTCTTACAAAGCCTTTGCAGCAAAAAGAGTAGCTGTAATGGCTGAACAAGAGGGTTAGGGTTTTGTTGTGGGTGCAGGGGTTTGTTCCTTTTTTATTTTGACTCCGAGTTCCACTTTTGCACTCCGTGTTCTTTGCATGTTTTGTTCCTGTTCTTGTTCTTTTGCATGCGTTAGGGTTTAACATTTTAGCTAGGGACAGCTTTGTTCGGATTAGGGATAGTTAGGTCCTCCACATAGGACTCTGCGTTGACGCGGAGTGGGGGCTTACGTAACTCAGTGGTGTGTCGCAAGACCAATCACAGAGTTACTAACAAAGAGTCCTGGCTTAGGGTAAGGGTTAAGAGTTATGGGTGTTTTTATTATTTTATTTTATTTTTTGATGTAAATGGAACTTTTTTCTAGATCATGGATAATGGCCAAGTCCTTATTTGAAAAAAAAAAAAAGGCCAAGTCCTTATTTGAAAAAAAAAAAAAAAAAACTTTGTCATTGAACAAAACACAACAGAATTATTTGTAAACCATGAACTTGCTATTAAAAAAAAGAAAAAAACAGAACAAATCATAAAATGTAAAAAAAAAAATCCATCCGTTTCCAGGTACTGTGGTTTTGGAGCAAGGGTCAATGTAATGAATGTGCGGGGGTCACACCTTCCTTGCGACTCCCACACACAAAAACTCTGACGTCGAAGGTTCCGCGACCCAGGGCAATAGCTGCGCCGGCCGGGGTTAGGGTTGGGCAACACCTGGCCGTCTGGGATGAATATGAAGGTGACCTTCTTTGGGGGTCACACCTTCCTTGTGACCCCCAAATATAAACAGTCTCACGTCGAAAGTTCTACGAACCAGCACAATACCCTCGCCGGCCGTTGTTGCCGTTGGGCAACACATGTCCATCTGGGATGAACATACAGGTGACCTTCTCCGGGGGTCACACATTCCTTGTGACCCCCACAGACAAACACTCTGACATCAGGTTCTGCGACCTAGGGCAATAGCCGCAACGGCCGGGGTTAGGGTTGGGTGTGGACGGTCGACAAGGGGTGGGCAGGTGGCACAGGGGACGGGCAGGGTGGGTGGGCGGGACACGTCTCTGGGTTAGAGCTTCTGTGTCTTTTCCAGACTTCACACAGGGTGGGTAAGTAAGGGGAGGGTCAATGTGGGGATCAAAGCTGGGGTAAGGAGGGGCGACAAGGGGTGGGTGGGTAACAGATGGGGGACATGGTGGGGATCATGGCTGGGTAAGCAGGGATGAGAAGGTTTATGGAATGGGACACATGGGAGGGAAGACACAATTCCGCACTGATAATGGCAGCATTCAGAGACTTCAACGCCCCACAAATCTTTTTAGGGGCAGGGAAAAAGAAGTTCAAAAAAATCTGCTGCGGGTTTGTCACGTGAGTGACAACAGGGTCACGGGGTCTCGGTCGGGTGGGTGGCCAGGATGCTGTGGGAGAACCTTGAGTCACCCTCCTGGTCTTCAAGGCCATCATGAACAGGGTTAGGGTAACCCTTACCCTAGCCCTAAAAACAAGAGGGAAACAGTTTGAACGTGCAGGAAAGTTCAGCAGCGTTGGCACACAGAATTCCCCAACGATTCTGGTTCACGGCGAACGCACCGTCGGAACGTCTGGGCCGGATTGTGGCGGTGAAACACTTGTCTACGTCAGGTTTCATATTTCTGCACTGTGATGATGCCAGCCTCGACCGCTCCCGCGAATAGCTCTACTTTCAGGCCACTGTCCAGGTCCTCTTGGATTTTCATGTGTCTGTGAATGTTACCGTTGGTGGTGAAGAGAGAATCTACTTGTAGGCTCTCTCACTGCTGTCAAGCAGCATGTTTGGGTGGAGCGAGGAGGTTGGGGTGGGGTGGAAGGAGAGGTTTTAAATGAGCTGCAAGAACAGACATCCAGTCTACGTAATTCAGGTAGAGGGATCGTCCAGTTTCCCCGAAGCCCCTCCCCTCGACAGTGGGGCTACGTGAAGGTCATTTAGGGGAAATGGACCGAGTCCATCTTCTGCCGAGGCGAGAAGTGGAGATCGTACGGTCCTTCCGGCGTGCAAAAGCTGGGGCCCCATCTCGCCGAGGGTGGCGTCTGTACAAGACAGTCACCCACTCTCCAGCCCGTGCAATTACCATATTTGCTGGTTATTTTCTGTCTTTTTGTGATTTTTTTTTAAATCTTTTTTTGCGATTTTTTTTTTTTTTTTTTTTTGTCTTTTTTAAAAAAATATTTTTTAGTAATTAGGGTTAGGATTAGAAAAGGGTCTCCACCCCCTCGGAGACGGAGCAGAATAGGCGCTGTTTGTCCACCCGGTGTCTCCCCTCCACTGGTCTTGCCATTAGGGCGCCATCTAGGCGGTGCGCCTGCCAACGGCTTGCTTATGGCTCCCTCTGGCGGTCTAGATGCGCCATTACACCTGCTGAGGCTCTAGAGTCATGCCCGTGACATATTTTTGAATGAGCACATCTCCGCGGGCGAATGTGTGAAAATCTTGAAATGTTGCACACAGACAGATCTCATGTGGAAGTGCAGGTGGCATGAAGTGTGCTTCGACGTCACTTCCACTTCTGGAAAAAATTTTTTCGTATTACCGGACAGGAAGGTCGTAGAGAGATGCGAGAGAGAGAGAGAGATTTTTTTCCATGTCATTGACATTGTAGTTTTATGTATTTATGAAGTCCCATTATTTTTTTTAAATACCAAAATCGACCTTAGAGGCACGTTTCAGGCCACATCTGGAGTAGATTGAGGTGATTTTTCTTCAATTTCGGACTCTTAAGTTTGACCTCTGGTGTCATGGGGCTCCTCCATAACGACTGCGTGTAGCACAGCACACTACCTTACAACACAAGTCAGCTGTACTACACATGGTCATTCTGGAGGACCCCTGTGACCACAGAGGCACTCAAGCCCCCACGCCACGTCCCCGCAGAGTCCATGTGGAGTTTTTTATTTATTTATTTTTTATAAATTTTTTGTTTTGGACACAGCAATCACTCCCTATTCTAACCCTATCAGACACCCTAACACAAACTATTTGTAACGCTATCACACCAAAACCAAACTAACTCCAAACTCGCACACAGCAACAAGTAATACTCGCACAGCCATCGTCACTCATTCACAGTGAGGGAGCGCACTCCCCGCCCCTCCCTCCTTGTCATGGGAGGAACTTCCACCACCTCCACCGTCTGGACGTCCCGCTTCCTCTTGGGTGCAGGGCCAGCTCCAGTCTGCAAGAGATGACCGACATTCGGCCAGGGTAGGACACCTGGCTGTCTGGGATAAACATGAAGGTGACCTTCTTCGTGGGTCACACATTCCTTGCGACCCCCACAGACAAACACATCAAAGGTTCTGCGACCCAGGGCAATAGCCGCAACGGCCGGGGTTAGGGTTGGGTGTGGAGGGTCGATAAGGGGTGGGCAGGTGGCACAGGGGACGGGCAGGGTGGGTGGGCAGGACACGTCTTTGGGTTAGAGCTTCTGTGTCTTTTCCAGACTTCACACAGGGTGGGTGGGTGGGTAGGTAGGTAGGGGGAGGGTCAATGTGGGGATCAAGGCTGGGGTAAGGAGGGGCGACAAGGGATGCGTGGGTAACATATGGGGGACAAGGCGGGGATCAGGGCTGGGTAAAGAGGGATGAGAAGGTGTTGCTGTGGGTTTGTTACGGGGGTTCCTTTCGGGTGGGTGGCCAGGATGCTTCTTTTTTTTTTAACGCGTTAACGCGTTAACTTTGACACCCTTAATATACATACATATACATACATGGGCGACACGGTGGCACAGTGGTTAGCGCTGCCGCCTCACAGCAAGAAGGTCATGGGTTCGATTCCGGGGCCTGGACCTGGGGCCTTTCTGTGTGGAGTTTGCATGTTCTCCCTGTGTCTGCGTGGGTTCTCTCCGGCTTCCTCCCACAGTCCAAAAACATGCATGTGAGGTCAATTGAAGACTCTAAATTGTCCGTAGGTGTGCATGTGAGTGTGAATGGTTGTTTGTTTCTATGTGGCCCTGCGATGAACTGGTGACTTGTCCAGGGTGTCACCCTGCCTTTGCCCTAAGACAGCTGGGATAGGCTCCAGCAGACCCCCGTGACCCTGAGCTCGGGACTAAGCGGGTAAGAAGGAATAGTTATTTTCATCTCAATACTTAAAAAAAAAAAAAACATATTCTTGTTCATCTCTTGAGAATTCTCAATCATCACAATAAAAAGGTTTATGTTCTTTCTTATTTTTTCATTCTTTAAATTAAATCCAAATCCTGAAAAATATTCCAAAACAAAAAAAACAAATAATTAAATAGATTTATTTTCTTTGTGTAGAGCCTTTCTGTGGAATTCACTATAAACTAAATTCGGTTGAGGCATATTTTTTTTTCATCAAATGCAAAAAAGAAATCATCCGACTTGTCGAATCGCACCTTTTACATTTAAAATTAAAAAAGCTGCCACTGGCCTCAAACATTACATTTTAGACACATGGGACTGTACACATTCTCTCCAACATAATTCATAACCTAATGTTTTGTCTTACAGGCTGCTGCTTTGTTGAATGCAATGTCTGTCCCACGGAAGCCACTAAAAGAAAACTTTGACTGTACAGGGGAGACTGTTGGTCGGGTAACGTGTTTTCCTTCATTCAAAAATGTCAGTGCAGATGAAAGATTGTGATGCAAGAACCAACAAGGACATTTAACTGGAATTTTAACAGTGACACAACGGTTGTTTGTGACTGTGTGACCGAGGCTTCCGTGTTTCACAAAACACAAGATGTTTGCCCATCACGTAGCAAACTGGGGATTTAAAAACACTTTATCTTTAACAGTGCCCCAAAACTCTGTGTGATGTTGGCTGAGTCGTTTAAAACTGTATTAAATAAACATTGCTTAGTGTTTGATTTGAAAAGTGTCTGGTGTTGAATTTAACTTTCTTCATTGTCTCATTTTCACATAAAATTTTCTTTTCTATTTAGATCTTCTCATATTTCGACGATGGCACTGGTAATATCGTCTACTCCCTCACTGGGAACGGCTCAGACCAGTACCCGTTCAACGTCTTTCAAGTCGACCCTGACACTGGATTGATTCGTGTGAACAAAATACTTGACAGGGAGGAGATTGCTTTCTACAGAGTAAGTTATATGTACTGTCAAAGTAATGTTAATTATATAATATTTTAATATTACTGCCTCTGAAATTGAGCTTCTATATTGTCCGAACCTGCTAATGTTGCCCATGTTGCAGCGACTATAGGTGCAAGGCAGGAAAAATTCAAACAGGTTCTGCATTCTTTCTGTTTCAGCTATCTGGTGCGGCTCATTACAGAGACGGCACCCTGGCACAGGATAATTTGCCAATGCCATTTCGAATAGTAGACGAGAATGACAATACTCCAGTGTTTGCAGAAATAAAGCCTGGCGTCGTTACCGAGCTCAGTGCTAAAGGTGAGTGAATTTTCCAGCGGTGCCTAAAACTCTTCCCTCGTCTGGTGTCATTCATTCATTCATTCATTCATTCTGAGTATGATGCAAGCTGTGGATATAATATTAGGATATCATTTGGCCAATAAACCCAGTAAGCCTCTGCAAAGGGCATGTTGACGTGTCATACATTTAACTGTTCTGCAGGGACGTCTGTATTAAAAATAACTGCCACTGACGCTGATGAACCAGGGAACCCAAACTCTCAGATTGCCTACAGCATCGTCAACCAGGATCCGGCCGACATCTTCTTCATTAAAAGCAATGGGACCATCTGTGTCAGAACTCCTCCGGACAGAGAGGTTATGGACCGCCGTCGCACTTATCTGTCATTTTATACAATCTAGGGCAGTGGCCTGGTTGGAAATAGTGCTAACATCCCGGCACTTTTTTCGTAGAGGGGGGGGGGCTGGTTGGAAATATAGCGCTAATGTCCCAGCATTCTTTTCGTAGATTGGGGGGGCTGGTTGGAAATGGCGCTAACGTCCCGGCATTTTTTTCGTAGACGGGGGGGGGGGGGTGTTGGTCGGAAATATAGCGATAACGTCTTTGCTCTGTTGAGCGGGAGCGCTATCGCTGTCGCGCTACGCTAACGTGTCGGCAAAGTTACGTGGGGGGGATTATGACTGCCTTCACGCAGCGGGCCGGACAGAGACACGCAGCGGGCCAGATGTGGCCCACGGGCCGTAGTTTGGGGACCCCTGATCTAGGGCAAGGTCAGAGATTTTCTTGCCAGCACAGTGACTCATCTTCTCCTTCCAGGCAGCGGATAAGCACACCCTGACAGTGAAAGCTCAAGACCTGTATGGCGCAGCAGGTGGGAACGCCGCAACATCAACAGTCACCATTAGCGTCACGGACGTGAACGACAACCTCCCCACACTTGAAAAGGAGCAGGTAGAGATCTCCTCTACGTCTCTATAGGGAGAAAATAGTTTTTTGTATGCCAGTCGGTCGGTGTGGTTTATCAAATCTGTCTTTTTGACACCGCAGTACGAAGGCAGCATTGTCGAGAACACACAGGGCATGGAGGTGATGAGATTCAAAGCATCTGACTTAGACCTGAAAAACACTGCAAACTGGGAAGCTGTATATCACATTTCCAAAGGAAACGAGGCCGGGTACTTCAGCATCGAAACAGACCCGGTCACCAACGAGGGGATCCTTATGCTGGACAAGGTAAAAAAAAAAAAAGACGACAGTACAAGCAACCACTGCAGCTGCAGCAGCAGCAGCAGCAGGAGTGCTAGTGGAACTTTAATGGGCAAAATGGACAAATACAATGCGACATATCCATAATCAAACAGAGCAATTTAGTTTCTTATTTAAGTAAACAATGCCTGATGTCAAAAGTCAACTTTTTTTTTTTTTTGTTTGCCATTTTACAGGCTGTGAACTACAAGGATGTGACGGTCCTGGACTTAGGGATAGTTGTGAGAAACAAAGCTAAAGTACATGGAGGAGGAAGAGGAGGAGGAGGAGGAGGAGGAGGAGTGGGACGATGTGGAGTAGGAGAAGAAGGAGGAGGAGGAGGAAACTTAGCAGGAATCTATAAAACCTACCCTGTGAAAGTCAATGTCCAGAATCAGCCTGAGGGGGCAGTATTTGACCCCAAGGTCAAAGCCATCCCCATCTCAGAAGGAGGCACTGCCTTTAACATAAACAATGTCATTGCTCACTACCCAGCAATCGACGGCGACACTGGGAAGCCAGCAGAGAACGTCAGGTCAGTTTTGTTTTTTTAACTACATTGGAGCCTCTGTGGCTGAAACAACTTCTTTTGCTTTTTATTCTTGACAAGTGTTCCGTCCTGCAGGTATTTCAAGGGCTATGACCCAGGAAACTGGCTGATCATTGACCCAAAGACAGGTCACGTCAGACTGCGCAAGATGCCGGACCGAGAATCAAAGTTCTTGGTCAGCGGGACGTACCGTGCCAAAGTTCTGGCAATTAGTGAAGGTAGACTTATCTCATCGTCTCAGTCTTTTGATGTAAAAAAATAACCAACTTCACTGACTCACAGAGGTCCCATGGTAACCGATGTCCGTTCCTCTCCCATTTCCCTGTTTGTCCAACACAGACACGCCTTCACAAACAGCCACTGGAACCATCGCTATCCAGGTGGAAGACTTCAACGACCATTGTCCCACCCTGACCACTGAATTACAGACCGTGTGCATTCCATTCGACTCTGTGACGGTGGCAGCTGAGGACGAGGTCTCGTACCCAAACGGACCGCCGTTTGACTTTAGCATCATCCCCGAGGGAACTGAAGGCAAATGGAAGGTGGAGCGCCTCAACGGTGAGGAGGAAATTGGATTCATTTATCAACTCAAACCTTAAGCTCAATCGCAACCACATTCACGTGAATCTGAAAAAGCCGACAATAATAAATGATGACAAGTTTCTCCACTTGTGAAATGGTAGTGGCAGTTTGCATTTTTTTTTTTACACCTTTTGATTTGCGCGGCAGACACTGCAGCCATTCTGAGGGCACAGGGGACACTGTGGCCACGTCAGTATGAGGTGGAGGTGCTTGTGAAGGACGAGCAGGGAAAAGCCTGTCCAGAGCCACAGAGGGTTAAAGTCCGAGTTTGCACCTGTGAGGATGGAGTGACTTGTGGGAAACGAGGGGAAAACGGGCAGCCAGCAAACAACTCAGGGTTGGGACCTGCTGGTATTGGTCTCCTGTGCCTGGGTCTGCTGCTCTCACTGCGTAAGCATACAAAGTTACTCACTCTGGTCAGGAGGTGTAGAGTTGAATGTGTTCAAGACCCATGAAAAAAAAAAAATTGCAGTGTCAAGTCAAATCAGACAAAAGTAGTTATAGCAAATCCAAAGCTACTCCTACTTTGAGAAAATGTTCCCATCCTCTGGTGTTCAGCATTTAAATGACATGACGCCGTGGGCGGGGAAATGCATTCTGGGTCTGGACCAGTTCTGGTGCTGCGGTTGAGCCGTGTGTTTTGTCTTGCAGTTGCTCCACTGTTGCTGCTCTTCTTCTGTCTGTGCGGGAGTGCTGCTGGGTTGCCGGGAGGCTCCACCGAGACGCCTCTCGATACCAAATCCCACCTCATCGACTACCGCGCTGAAGGCCAAGGGGGAGAGCAAGGTAACGTGTCTTCTCAGAAATATGTGGCTCATGGTGCCCGTCAAGAACCAAAACGTGGCAACGCCTTACGCTTGACACGTGAGCAAGGAATAATAGCGAGACTTTGCTTTATAACCTGGACACTTGTCTTGCAACAGGCGGCGCCTCTAATTGGCACAACGGGTACAACGATGGCACCACTGCCAGTGTGGACAGAAGTCAGTTGTTTCCGGACTTCCGGCTTAAGAAGTGCCTGCGGGAGCTCCTGTGAAACTTTCTCAAATGAATATATAGGGCTATTTTCATAATATTTACATGTCTATATTTTTAGTTTTCTACCTTAGTTTGTCTGCTTGTCGTGGCAGCCATCCGGTCGGATATGGATGTGCTTAGGCAAACTGTGGTTGACGTGGAGGGCTCGCTGTCGTCGTGCGCTGACGACTGTTGTGCTGTTTCAAAGGATGGCTCACCAGTGGTGGAGTCTCTCTATGTGATACGCAGCAATACGCAGAATAACCACTAGGAAAGGTCCTGAATGAACGTACAAACACTAAAAACAGGCCCACAGAGACGTATAAGTTTTGACACAATGTTCAACTGTCCTGTTTAAAATTATGTTTTTTAGGTTGTGATGTGTTTGAGAGAATCCAGCACTAATGTGGATGCTGGATACTTCCTGCATCACTGAGCCTGATGCTGGTGGATTCCAGTAGTTCACCCACCAGAACAAACTAGACGACACCGCTGTGGTTCCAACCTGACTCTGTTCATGACAGACAGAATCTTCAGACATCAAGAACCTGATTCTAACTCCACTGGTAGTTTGGTGGCCTGCAGTGCTGGGATGCTTTGTTTTGTTTGTCACTGTGAAATAAGTGAAAATGACTGAAATCTATTTTGGGTGAATGGTCCATTGAAGCAGCTACAGAGAGTTCTTCCTACACACAGAGAGGTGAAGGTGTGAATGGTGTTAGTGAATGGAACTCACTCTGCTGTAGGTAGTACATGGTGGCGACGCCTCCACCAGTCAGCACTGTGGTGAAGATGGTGAGCTGCTGCAGCTGAGAGGTAGACACCCTCATCTTCTGCTTCCTCTGCAGACTCTTCCAGTGAGCTCACAGGACAAACTGTGAGCATAGAAGATCATGTGGAGATCGACATTGGGACATTTCAAAGAGATGGTTGGTTCTTCAAGTCCAGGCCAAGACCATGGTGCTCATCAACAGACACACTACACTATTGATTGTATTATTTTAATGACCTTGTAAAGTGTCTGAGGTTTCTAAAAAGCACCATACAAATAAAATGTATTCATATCTATCTATCTATCTATCTATCTATCTATCTGTCTGTCTATCTGTCTGTCATGCTCGATTACTACTATTACTACATGTACTACACCTGCTGAAGTTCCACAGGCTGTCTAATACATTAAATTAATGTTTGTGACCAGTGTATTCTTTCTAATGGGCCATGAGTGCGCAGTGAAAATACACCAGGCCAGGCAGACAATACCGTGCCGCACCGATAGGGGGCAGTGACGTGCAGGGAGGCTGATGACTGACTGACTGGCAGCGCTATCAGGTGCAGTCAGGCATACGCTGTGTCTCAATTCAGGTTCTGCGCCCTTGAAGTGCGCATTTTGGAAGGAAGTTACGTCATAGCACTGCGCGAAGGCTTGTCCCAATTCCCGAGGGTGCTTAGGACGCTCAAAATGCGCCCTCGGAAATACGCACTAGTTTTAGCCGATTCCAAGGATGCACCGCTACTATCCTTCGCGCACTTGGGTATCCCATGGTGCTTTGCGTGCTGCTGCAAAGCATCGTGGGATCCTGGGAAGTCAGCTGAAATTAACTACTGGTTAAGACACGACATATAAATCTAAATATTGAAGTTTCACATAAAGTGTCCAGTTTTTAACGTAGGATTTTATTTATTTGATCATCCAACGGCATCGTTAGATGGCGAACCAATGGTTAGCTTGATACTATAAAAAGGTCACTTCCGGGGTTGGCCAGCCGGAGGGAACGGCGGTGACGAAACGAGGAAATACGCCGAAGGCTAGACCCTCCCGAGTGGTTACCAGGGAGGCGGGGTTTGGTCCGTCCTTCTAGGCTGGGAAGTCTACGAACGCTTCCTTCAGACGGAGGACACCCGGTCTCAAGGGTGCAGAACCTGAATTGAGACACAGCCCTAGATAATAAATGAGTGAATGACGGTGGCCAACAGAGGTACAACACCGCCCCCAAGTGGTGACCACTAAACAACATGTTTGGGAGCTTTTTTAACAGTGGCCACCTCTCTTTGAGCTGCAGCCAGTGATGGTCTTCATCCTCTCCCACACCTCCCTCATATTGTTGTTCTGCATCCTTTCTTCATTTTTCCTTCTGTGCTGCTCCTTCGCCTCTGACTTGGACTCTGAGTTCCCTCTGGACCCGCTGGAGCTCCTGTCGCTCACCAACTTTGAAGAGCTTCTTCTCCTGGTTCACAAGGTCCTTGATGCCGCTGGTTCTCCAGGGCTTGTTGTTGGTAAAGCAGCGTCCAGATCCAACTGGCACAACAGCGTCCATACAGAAGTTTCTAAAGTCCGTAGTGCAGTCAACCATCTGGTCCATGTTGTGGTTGTGAGAGCCCTGCAATGCGTCCCAGTCTGTGGAGTCAAAGCAGTCTTTCAGAGGCTGCTCCATGTGACCAGCCTCTCTGTCCTGCCTTGTCTTGTCCAGTGGGTGAAGGGGCTGGGTTCTGGTCCAGGGCATGATCCTGGTTCTCTCTTGCCCTGGGGGTCCCCATCCATCATCCGGGGGCCAGGTTGTGCTCCCTCTCCTCCATCCAGGGGTGTCTGCCTCCCAGCCCTCTGGTCCTGGCTCTTCGGGGGGGCTGGTGGCCTCTGGCCAGGGGGGCTTACTGCTCTGGACCTCTTCCCCACCGGCTCTGAGTTCATCTGTTTACTATTTGAATGAGTAAGTTAGGGCCCCGCAAGTTTCAGAGGCACCTTTTAAAACCCTGTCACATCAATCACATTTTGTAGAACCGAGGTTGTTTTTCCTCGTCTCATTGGTGGAAGGATGAAGTGCAGCATGTAATGCAGTTTCGCGTGACCCACATGTGAAGAGCGCACGCGCAAATTATTATTATTTTTTTTTTTTTGAACCAGGTAGTGAGGACAGCTAATTTGCATATTTTAACGATCACACATTGTATTTGGCCTTGGCAGAAGTTTAGGTCGTCCAAGCAAAGTCATATAGGAACGGAAAACACACTTTAGATACGATATTAAAGTCAGACTCAATGTGTCTTCACCTCGTGCACAGCCCCCTTTTTGAGATTAAAGCTGAATAGATGCTATTATCTTAAGAGAATGCGATGTGAAATATTTTTTTAATTTAAAGGATGAATAGAACATTGCATTTATCTTTTTTTAATTTTAATTTTATTTTTATTTTTTTTAAAAGACGAAACTTACGTATTCTGACCTATCTAAACATTTGTAATTGTGCACTGTACACAAAAACATTCACTTGAGCAATCATTCCGAAGCTTTTTTTGTAAGACCGGGCTTCTTATAAATTAAACACAAAGTGACTGGCGAGCATCTAATACATGTAACATTCACACAATGTCGCATTATGCCAACGCTTTTTGGCAATAGTTTTTGGTCTCTGTTAAATCTTCAACAATGAAATAAACCAAAACAAATATAAATCCCGTGAAACAACTGGACGTCAGAACTATATTGACTTGTATAAACTGCATTATGTTACTTTTAGAAAGTGAAAGATGAAACAGTCAAGTTCTATGTGATTATATAAAACCAGTCAGTTATCGTTTCATACCGATAGGATTTTACAAACGTGCACAGTTTAGCAGGAGTTTTGAATGTTCTTCATTTTAAATCTGCTTAAAATGAATCCGTAAGTCAAAACATCGTTATCCATATTACCGTAGATTGTGAGTGGGAATGAGATTGTTCCGCTCTACATACACAATTAAAATAGATAGATGGACAGATCAGCATGTATTTATTTATTTTTTATTTTTTATTTTTTTTTTTAAAGGGATCAATGTCTATCTCGAAAGCTAACGGGACATCAATATTTTGGAACAGTAATCACAAATGCTGTCAATAAAGTTATTCTGAAACATGCAATAAATGTGTTGTAAGTGTGTTATTAAACTCTCAGAAAGCTGTTTTTTTATATCAACCACTTAAAATTGAAATAGAAATAACCGTAAAGCGTTTTCATTTGGCATATAAAGTAAAGTTGCACACGTTCAACGTAAATAAAAAATGCCGCAGACAGAGCCCACTTACGATCAAGACTTACAATACACACTGCGGCCAGAAGATGGAGCAATAGCTCTTCTTTTCGTACGCGCCAACGAGCTTCCGAGTAACGTTCGACTCTACGGCGATAACTTCTTTTTTGTAAAAATGGAGCAGGAAAAATCACACAGTTTGCCACAAAAAAAAAAAAATTCTTGACCGTAAATAACCCCTTAACTGTAACGTCGCTGTTTGAGATGCGAGCCGACAACTTTGCCGTTCCCCACTGTGGAAGGAATCTAGGTCTGAATATATACTTTATTTAATATAAGTCAACAAAGATAATCTCCCTGACTGGTTCGCTGTGTGTTTTGGTGTGTTATATTTAGGTACTACAGGCTCATGACATCTTTTGTTCATGCAAATCTCGCATACAAACGCGGTCACACAAACACGGCACATTGCGCACCCCTTCGCTTAAATCCAGTAAATCAAATACGGTGCGATAGACACAGCTTTTTTATTAAGATTGTGCTTCTCTTTAAAATGTATATCTATGTTGTTTTTACATTTCTAATAATAATTAAAAAAAAATAATAATAATATAAAAATGAACTGTTTTTTATCATTTGAGACAATTCAGGCCTGCAAAAAACAAAAAGCAATATTAACATTCTGCATTTTTTTTTTTTTTTTACTTTGTGCGTATATATATATATATATATATATACACACACATATACATATATATACTCTTGAGCATTTCTTTGCTGGGAGCGCAGTGCGTGTTATGTGTAACTGTCGCAGGTAGAGGCTTCTCTTGTTTTCTTATGCAAATGTCCACCTGCAGGAAGCGATCAAGGCCCTCCTCCCCATTGGCTGAAACCACAGTCAGATTCTCCTGCAGAATTATCTGATTGAAAATCAGGGAGGGGAGAAGAGACCGAGGGACAAAGTGTGATGCTTTTTACAGTGCTTTGCTTTCCCCCTGACGTTTTACAAAGACAGGATTTCTCCTCCGCGGAACCACGGCCTTAAAATATCTGCCACGTTATCTACTTTATTTTTTTTTAACTTTGTGAGTCCTCCTGCGAGTTTCGCTGAGACGGAAACTTATCAGAGCCAATAAGGGTGAGTCCTCATCGGCTGTGACTTCAAATACAGGTCAAACTTTGACGCAGTTTTATTTATCTTGTTTTTTTTTTGTTTTTTTTTAAACAATTCATTTCTTCTTCTTTTTTTAATCAATAGAAGATGACCCCAGTTACCCACATTTGGGTAACTGGGGTTTGATGTGGGTTTCAGCTGGTTATGGACAAGAAGAGTACTCGCTTAAGACCATTGAACGGTGTTCCATTAGTAAAAATAGAAAACAAACAATACACGCATAGAAAATGTCACGACACTAAAACGCTTCTGTTAACATTTGTTTCCCCAAGAGCTCCGCTTCGATTTTTACTATTTTGAACGCCGTCACTGCTTCTCAGTGACACTTTTACACGTCATCACTGGAGATGTTCTTTTATTTCTTTTATTTATTTATTTTTTAAAAATTTTTTTACTCCAATGTCTCGGTTGCTGGACTGTTTTTTGGCTGCAGGATCAACATGCCCAGGTCGTTTCTGGTGAAAAACAAAAGATGCACCTCCTATAATGTTTACCGGGCTTTTGAAGACCAAGAGCCGAGACCCTCCGCAACCCCAGGTAAGACCCCCACAGCACTTCCACTGTTGCTAAAAGGAGCATCGCCCATAAGTTTTTGGAGTGACGGCTGTCGAGCTGGTGCGCCCTTTAGTTTAGTGCTCTTCTCACTAAAAACAACACCCTGAGCCAAGTTGTTTTGTCAGGGAGACACAAACGGATCCTCTTCTGATAATCACTCGTCTCTCGTACGCGCAGAGCTCGGCGGCTGGGTGTCTCCCCCTGCCGCGCTGTTTTTACAAGATATTTACTCGCCGTCTTAATCACAGAGCTCACAGTCATTTGTTTGAGTGAATCACTCTTCTATTTGTCGTGGATTTGCAGAGGTCCCACGGGAGGCTCTGAACGCCGACTCCTCCGATGGGCCTCGGTCAGACGGCCAGTCCTCCCCCTTGGACTACCGCTCCGTCAAACGGGAGGAAGGGGAGCGGGGGAGCCCCTTCCCCGCTCCCCAGGATCCATCAGCGCCATCCTCGGCTCCGACGCAGTCGTACTACCTGAACGGTGAGCCGCGGGTCTTTCGGGGGGGTCTGACGTCCGGTGCGGCTTTGACTTAAACATTCTCTATGTGTGCGTGTGTCAGAGCCTCACATGGTAGGTTTCCCGCCCTACTACAAGCCGACGTATGCTTGGGAGCCGCTGCCGGCTTCCTACGACCTCCACCCGATGAGCTTCAGCCCCACGGTGCTGCAGCACGCTGGCGGCGTGTACGGCAACCACGTCAGCCGCGGCGCACAGCCACAGCAGCCCCTGGACTGCAGCGCACATTACTCCCCGACCTCCAACACATACCACTGCATCACCTGCGACAAGGTCAGCATTTCCAGGTCAACTTCTGCACTGCAGGGGTTTTTCCCCGCACAGGGGGAAAAGCCTCCAGTCGCGTCTACGACGAGACACCCCCTCTGACAACAGCTTTCCTTCTCGAAAACCCCAAAAACAAAAGGTGTTCTCGACATCTCACGGATTGGAGGTCCACGTCAGGAGGTCCCACAGCGGGACGAGGCCGTTTGGCTGCAACGTCTGCAGGAAGACCTTCGGCCACGCCGTCAGCCTGGAGCAGCACATGAACGTTCATTCGCAGGTAGCAATGAGCCCCCCCGCCGAAGTTTCTGCAGGGCAGAATGTGACGTTATTTCCATTAGACCGACCGGATTAATGTTTTTTTTTTGTGACATGTGGCGATGAGATTCCTGCTCTTGCTAAGAAAAAAAAAAAGGTCTGTGGTTTAAATGCCTCATATCAGTGAACCGACCAACAGATTGGCAGGAGCATAAAAATAAATTTGAAAAAAAAAATAAACAGGCTCATTTGGCAAAATCTCTGAGTGCGTGGATCAGTTTGATCCTATCGTGGTGCCAATTCACCGGCCAAAAATTGAAAACGACCTCGAATGTCCGTGCCCCACGTTTCAGGAAAAAAGCTTCGAGTGCAAGATGTGCGGCAAGTCGTTCAAGCGCTCCTCCACTCTGTCCACGCACCTCCTCATCCACTCGGACACCAGGCCCTACCCCTGCCAGTTCTGCGGCAAGAGGTTCCACCAGAAATCGGACATGAAGAAGCACACGTACATTCACACGGGTAAGTAGCTGCCTGTCTTTTCCCAGGGACTCTCTCACCTTCTACTTGTTTGGAAGGGGACTAAAACAACAACAACAACTGTGAAGTGGTCACAGAATGCACACGATAAACACCTGTGATGTCACAAATGGTTCATTTCCAGAACTTTACAACTATACAAACAGACTAAGTCGGGCGACACGGTGGCGCAGTGGTTAGCGCTGCCGCCTCACAGCAAGAAGGTCGTGGGTTCGATTCCGGGGGGACTGGGACTGGGACTGGGACTGGGACTGGGACTGGGACTGGGACCTTTCTGTGTGGAGTTTGCATGTTCTCCCTGTGTCTGCGTGGGTTCTCTCCGGGTTCTCCGGCTTCCTCCCACAGTCCAAAAACATGCATGTGAGGTCAATTGAACACTCTAAATTGTCCGTAGTGTGAATGGTTGTTTGTTTCTACGTGGCCCTGCGATGAACTGGCAACTTGTCCAGGGTGTCACCTTGCCTTTGCCCTAAGACAGCTGGGATAGGCTCCAGCAGACCCCTGTGACCCTGAATAGGAATAAGCGGGTATGGAAGATGAATGAATGAAAACAGACTAAGTCAAAAATGGATATTGTTTTAAATGTCTGGGTTGACAGGCCAGAGAAACAGATTAATGTTTAAATAATTTTACACAAAATGTGCAATTGAATAAAAACATTTTTTTGAAGCAACAGAAAAAAACATTCATGGCACTGCTGACATGCCTTCAGAAGGGAGGTTGGGGCGGTGGGGGCTCCTTGTTGCAAATATGAATCTTTTTCATCATCTGCGCATTTCATTTTGCAGGAGAGAAGCCCCATAAGTGCCAAGTGTGCGGAAAAGCGTTCAGCCAGAGCTCCAACCTGATCACTCACAGCCGCAAGCACACCGGCTTCAAGCCCTTCGGATGTGACATTTGCTCCAAAGGCTTCCAGCGCAAGGTGGACCTGCGCAGGCACCACGAGAGCCAGCACGGCGTGAAGTGAAGTGACAGAGCGGAGGCGACCGGAGAAGTAGCAAGTGTTTGCACAGTGAATTTCTAGAATGAAAAAAAAAAAAGAAAACTTTTTTTTTTAAACTTTATTAATCCCCGAGGGGGGGAAATCTATCGCAATGAGCTGGAGACGACAAAAGGACACACGTCTGTTCCCATCAAACCAAAGCTTGTGGAGGGCCTCAGGTGGCCGAGTAGCGTCCGACTTCTTGTGTGATGAAGAATGTCAATCGTTGATATTCCATCTATCCATTCATTTTCTACACTCGCTTACTCCTGCACTCAGGGTCATGGGCAATTGTTAACATATCCGCAGTATTTTTTCAAAGATGTTCTTTTGTGTGGCTGAATAGGAGATGGAAATGTTATGAATTCGTTCAATGTCCTTATGAGACATTTTTCTGTTGTTGTTGTTGTTGTTGTTGTTGTTGTTGTTGTTGTTGTTGTTTTTTAAAAAGTTTTAAGTTATTTGAGATGCTATTGAGATAATCGCTGCACCTTGGCTGGAGAGTTTGAGCTGGCAAGAGCTTTTAACCAAAATAAAAGATAAAATGAAAGTCTGAAAGTATACGATCCATGTGCAGTTTTCTACTCTTCCAGTTTTTGTGTTCTTCTCTGAAGGTTATCGCACCCCAACCGTGACTAAAGAACTTACTATGGTGAGACGGTTCTGACTGCAACACGGAGAAATGATAAAACAGTTTACAAAAGAAAAACTGAAAATTCAATTCATCGCTGATAACTTACAACCCAAGATGCCACGTGCGCACACGTTTGCAACAAATTTAAAAAGAGATAGACACACACACACACACACACACACACACACACACACACACACACACACACACAATCAAGGCTGTCCACAAAAGTGAAAACAATTGTCACCTTCAAAATAAAGTGCAAAATGGCAGCACACGACGTTTGAAGACGTGGCGTTTGGAAACGAGTGAACTGAAAGTGTTCTTTGACCCTGTGGTGTCCCAGTTAAATTGGTGATTTCTACTCAAAGAAACTGGTGCTGCCTCCGAACTTTCATTTTGATGGGCGTTCGGCACTGATGGTGTGACTAGTCAAATTTAGTCAGACAGGAAAGGAAGCAGGAGCAGTCAGACAGCACAGCAGGTCCACTGTTGATCATGGAATTGGTTCACTATCAGGATCCATGCGTAAGGTCCTTAAAGTCCGCACAGCAGCACCACGGGTGGGGTGGGTGGGTGAGTGAGTGAGTGAGTGAGTGTGTGTGTGCGTCGGGGGGGTGGTGCGGGTGTGTCAGTGTGGGCGTGGTGGGTGGGATCCCCACAGCAGCTCAAACACCTTCAACAGCACAGAGGCGCAGGTCATCATTGTTAATTTGAGATACAACACACAGTCGCTCGCCTCCGCGGGGCAAAACACATAACACTGTTTGCCCACGACAAAATGACGAGCACTGTAAACAGACTTTTTCTCCCCATTCAACTCTTTCTGTGTGTTTTTCTGAGTCACTTTTCCTGCCGGAGCAGGATGTGGAATTATGTGCCACTGGCCCCAAGGGTGAAAATCTCTTATTGGACCGGTGACAAGCGCACAAAGATACAATCCAACATTCAAATGACGCTCCTGGAGCACCATGCAAATCCCCAATGGTAGGGTTGTTTTTTTTGTGTGTGTGTGACTAAAGAGTCGACTAGAAAGCAGCAGCACAGCAGGAGAGAGGGGAAAGTTTGAACCTGAGAGTTGTGAACTGAATAACCAAAGTGGGAAAGAAAAAAAAAAAAATTCTCAATCACACAAACCCTTCAGCTGGACCGTGACAAATTTTAGGCCTCGACAAAGGCGCAAAAGAGCCCAGTAGGACGCGAGGATTAATAGGAAGCTGCGGACGACGGGATTGATTACTTAAGTCAACCGTCGCCACGCCCATTTCAGGCTGCAGGATTTACTACTTTACAGTTCAAATGGGAGACTCACCACCACCTTCATCAAACACCTAAAACCTGTTAGGACATTAAGCCGCTCGGGGCAAATCACATCATCGGCTGTGTTTTTTCTTTTTTCTTTTTTCTTTAAAATCTGACCCCTCCACATCACCTGCCCCCACCCAAAAAAAAAAACTTGCATAAAGGCGCAGTAGTAAAGTAAAACAAGTTCTTATGTAAACGGCATAAGAATGCCTGCTAATTTTTAACGGCAGTCGGCTTTCAGACGGTAGATGCTGAATATTGCAGTCAAGACCGCACCAACCGAGACCAAGACGTTATCGAGACTGGAGAGTATTGAGATCAAGACGAGACCAAGACCGTGTACAAAAAAAAAATCACAACAAAACAGAACATTCATTCATTCATTCATCTTCCATACCCGCTTAGTCCCGAGCTCAGGGTCACGGGGGTCTTCTGGAGCCTATCCCAGCTGTCTTAGGGCGAAGGCAGGGTGACACCCTGGACAAGTGGCCAGTTCATCGCAGGGCCATGTAGAAACAAACAACCATTCACACTCACATGCACACCTACGGACAATTTAGAATGTTCAATTGACCTCACATGCATGTTTTTGGACTGTGGGAGGAAGCCGGAGAACCCGGAGAGAACCCACGCAGACACGGGGAGAACATGCAAACTCCACACAGAAAGGTCCCAGGTCCCGGGCCCCCGGAATCGAACCCACAACCTTCTTGCTGTGAGGCGGCAACGCTGACCACTGCGCCACCGTGTCAAAACAGAACAATCCCTCAGTATCTTTTTTTTTTTTTTTTAATTAAAGGTGGCTTCTACTTAAATAGCAACACCAGAATGTCTCCTCAATAAGGTATCTTTCCATAATTTTCTTTTATTTTGCTGCTTGGCCAGCAATTTTGAAACATTTAAAAAAACAACAAAAAAAAAAAACGACTTTGCTCTGTAAAACCAAAAAACATTAACTATAGGAATAAAGTGGCGTCTCACTCTTACTGTCACATCTGTCATTGCAGTGTAGGCTGAATCTCCACTGGTCTTGATCAAAAATCTCGAGTGCAAGATGAGGCTGAGACCCTTAAAAAGTGGTCTCAAGACCAATCTCGAGTGCTACAGCACTATGCTTAATGATACTTTTTTAAAAATATACTTTTTATACTTTTTAACATTGTTATTAATGCATGGGACAAAATAGGATCCTGTAATTTCAGGCCGAAATCAGAGTCTTACGGGATGGGACGGCCCTGCTGTGCTGCAAACAAATCAGAGGTCATTATGCAAAACGCGTCGGCCTAACTGGGCCAAAGAGGGCGACCTATCGGGATCCGCCACAACAGTTAGGCCCCATTGCAACAACCCGGGTGAGGTTGCAAATCAAAAATCCTCTACAGGTGCCGCAGCCACCAGAGAGAGAGCGGGGGAGAGGGAGAGAGAGAGAGAGAGAAGGAGAAAGAGAGGGAGAGGGAGAGGGAGAGAGAGGGAGAGAGAAGGAGAAAGAGAGAGAGAGAAGGAGAAAGACAGAGAGAGGGAGAGAGAGAGAGAGTGGGAGAGAGAAGGAGAAAGACAGAGAGAGGGAGAGAGAGAGAGAAGGAGAAAGACAGAGAGAGGGAGAGGGAGAGAGAGAGAGAGAGAAGGAGAAAGAGAGGGAGCGAGAGAGAGAGAGGAGAAAGACAGAGAGAGGGAGAGGAAGAGAGAGAGAAGGAGAAAGAGAGGGAGAGAGAGAGAAGGAGAAAGACAGAGAGAGGGAGAGGAAGAGAGAGAGAGAAGGAGAAAGAGAGGGAGAGAGAGAGAAGGAGAAAGACAGAGAGAGGGAGAGAGAGAGAGAGAGAGGGAGAGAGAGAGAGAGGAGAAACACAGAGAGAGAGAGAGAGAGAGCAGCAGCATCTTAGGTGGAACATTGTAAACAGGATGTAGGTCCTGTAGGAGGAGGGGCAAGGCAGCCACTGTAGCCTGAGGAGAAACTGGAAAAAGAAAAAAGAAAAAAAAGGAAGGCGCAGCATGGTGCCCTCGTTCAGCTGCAGGTGGCCGAATGTGGCAGAGTCGTTTTGATTTGTCTTAAGGAAGCTGTCAGAGGAGGCAGGATGTAAAGTCTCAAGGTGCCGTGCGTGCCGTGCTTGAAGCTTTGTTTCTTTGTCTGTGTTGTCTGAAGGTGTTGTGCTACCACAGTTAGCTTCGCTCCCAGACCAAACTCTACCTCTGACTATGACGTGAGAAATTCTTGCAAATGTATTACATATTGTCTGGTTTCAACCGATGGATACTTTAAACGATGTGAGGATGTATGCATGTAGACCTGCGGGGCTTTACAAATGTATTAGACCACAACCCAGCATTATGCAAATGCCACAGCTGTCCCTAAATGAACAGCATTACTAAATAATGTATTCTGTTTCTGTAGTGGTAAAAAAAAAAAAAAAATTAGTTCTAAAATCTAATTGTTATTGTTATCCACGAGTCAACAAATTTTACTGTTTTACGGGTGGGAATAAACAAACAAGAAAAAACAGTTGTTATTTCTCCATTCAAACGGAAAAACACAGTAATTCAAATTGCTTTCTTCGGTGGCTGAATTCTGAGCTTGATTTATTTTATTTTTTTCTAACTCTGACTAAAAGACGGAGAAGAAGTGGGCCAGGTCAAATGTTATGGCAGGGGCTCCCCAAACTACGGCCCGCGGGCCACATCCGGCCCGCTGCGTGTCTCTGCTCTGTCCGGCCCGCGTGAAGGCAGTCATAAAACTTTGCCGACACGTAACTTTGCCAACACATTAAGGTGCTTACACACTGAACGCGTGTTTGACGTGGCCTGACGCGCGCTATGGCGCAAGTAGGCGCAAGTCGGCGCAAGCAGGCGCAGACCTGGCGTCAACGCCCTGTGACAACACCTTGGCGCATCCAATAGGAGAGCAGCCGGTTCTGAAAAAAGTGGCCCGATGCAGAGCAGGGCGCCAGTTCGCGATAGAGCAGTAGTGAGGAAAAACGAAGGAAAAACCTGTCTCGCAGTGTCCCGAGTGTAACATTTGATATGACACCGAGTTCTGGGACTCAAGACTAGCTTAAAAATATGTATCGGGTTGGCGACTCTGCTTGGTTTGGGCGCTCTGACGTTCTCGTTACCTCCGGTGCTCGTAGTAGGTGATACGTGTTTTGCATTCAGGTGGCACCGGAGGCTTGAATAACTGCGGTGGAACGAAATCTCGTTGTCCCACCGTTTGCACACAACATCCTCCCGCTTGCTACTCAGTGCTTCGCTATCAATTGTACGGTCCGTGTTGTCTAGACTCTATAGTGTAAAATAAAATGTGAATCAACGCGATAATGTCCCGACCCGAATATATATGAAAAAACAACTTTATGTTCATGTATTGTCAGGCACAGTTCGGTGTAGAGAAGTTTTAACACATATTTAACAACTGGTGCCGTGCTGTGCATCTGGCCACTTTCTCCCCCGGAGCCGGCTGCTCTCCTATTGGCCGCGCCAAGATGTCGTCACAGCGCGTTGACGCCCGATTTAAATTTTTTTTAAAATCGAGCGTCAAGGCGTCAAGGCGTCAAACGCCACCCTGGCGCGACGCTCTGCTCTCTGCGCAGCGTTGCGCTCTTGCGCCGACGTCGCACATACACAATGAATGGCTGCGCTGACGCCACCCTTCGCTTGACGCGTTCAGTGTGTAGGCACGTGGCGCGACAGAGCGACAGCGTGCTTCCGCCCCCCGCCACGTAACTTTGCCGACACGTTAGCGTAGCGCGACAGAGTTACAGCGTGCTTCCGCCCCCCCGCCACGTAACTTTGCCGACACGTTAGCGTAGCGCGACAGCGATAGCGCGCTCCCGCTCCCGTTCCCCCGCCCCCCCGTCAACGAAAAAAAGAAAGAAAAAATGCTGTATTTCCAACCAGCCCCCCCCTCAACGAACCGTGGCCCTCCGACGTGATGCAGTTCTGTCATGTGGCCCATTGTTAAAAAAAAATAAAAGTTGTTTAGGCTTTAAGAAATAACTAAATCACTTCTCGTTTTAAGCGAGTTTACGAAACGTTTTTTGTTTTCTGGTTTGTCGTGACCAGGTGGTCTGATTGTTGCCACAAAAAAAGAAGAAAAGTCCAATTTGATGAAGGCGGGCTAAATTAAGTTCTAACAGAGAGCAACAGACAAACAAATCTAAGGAATCTAAAAAAAAAAAAAAAGAAAATCAAGACTTAAACAACGACACCTTTGCCTTAAAACCAGCTCTGTCTTATTCCCTCCATCACACACACACACACACACACACACACACACACACACACACACAACTGCTTGCAAAGAACTGAACCAGAGAGCTGGAATTTGTTTTGCAAAATGGTATGCAAATGACTTCCTTACAGCCACCGGTACTGAGTCGGCTCTGTGGGGCCGATGGCGGAGTGCTGCCTGAGGCGTCAGCCGGGGTGAGCCAACGAAGGGCCGCTCACTCTCTCCACCTCGCCAGATCAAGATCTGACACTTAACTCAACGTCGGACTCGCCGCTTGTTGTCCTCTGTTGCAACTCGTTCCTCTAAACGGGCTGTTGTTGTAGATGTAAACACACCTGGGAATTCAGAAGAACGAGCAAGGCCCAGAACGGACACACTTTTCCTTAACCCAGTGACCTGTTCGCTCCACGAGTCTCGCTCCCCGCTGTTCAGAACCTTCTTTTTTTCTTCCTCATTTTTTTTTATACCCACCCCTCGATTCGGCTCCTGAAAAATGAAAAGCGCCACGCGCGGCGGATTGCTTTTCTCGCAAAATCTGGGCGAGCGTGTAAAAAAATGAAAAGATTTCAGCTCCAGAACAGAAACCGGTTCTTTGGGGGTTTGACAACTATGCAAAGTTCACAGCAGAGTTTGAGGGAATACGCAAACATTGCCGACTTGTTGGAGGTAGTTTCAAGTTTGATGGCAGGTTGTGTTGAGTTTTTTTTGTAGAATATTTGTTATATTGAGGATTTTTGGGGGGATTTTGAAAATTTTGCAACCAACCCTTTGTGTTGTGATTAACGCAATTTCACAATTGATTTGTGAAGTGTGAGCTTTAATTTAACTAGAAAAACTCAAGGCAGTGTCTGGAGTGCTGAGGGAGAGGAGCAGATAAAGACACGGCGACACGGTGGCGCAGTGGTTAGCGCTGCCGCCCCACAGCAAGAAGGTCGTGGGTTCAATTCCGGGGGCCCGGGACCTGGGACCTTTCTGTGTGGAGTTTGCATGTTCTCCCCGTGTCTGTGTGGGTTCTCTGGCTTCCTCCCACAGTCCAAAAACATGCATGTGAGGTCAATTGAACACTCTAAATTGTCCGTAGGTGTGAGTGTGAATGGTTGTTTGTCTCTATGTGGCCCTGCGATGAACTGGCGACTTGTCCAGGGTTGCCACCCTGCCTTTGCCCTAAGACAGCTGGGATAGGCTCCAGCAGACCCCCGTGACGCTGAATAGGAATATATTTATACATATATATATATAGGAATTAAAAAAAACTTTTTTAGGATGACAAGAACGAATAAACATGTGCTTTCACTCGGTGTGTTGACGGCCCATCACCTCATTAGAGGAGACAGCGGCGATCTGTGTTGAGGCCTAAAATGTCAACAGATTTCCTCCCCTCTGACCAGCCACAGGAAGAGGCGGCCGCGCGTGTTCACGTCCGCCGCTGTCACACACAGTGCGACATGCGGGTGCGATAAAGGCTGATTGCCAGCCTCGCTGTGTTGTGGCCTGCTCTCCCACAGATAAAGTGGGGGCTGTGACGCGAATGTGCGGGTTTCTGAAAGCGTCGCAGCAGAGCGGTGTTTGTGGCCGGGATTTAAATGATCTGGCCCTGTTGAACTCTGTTGCTTTTGAGATGCACTCAGGTTGACAACTTTTGTTGTTGTTGTTGTTATTAAAGGGTGGTTTTGATGGTGAATTGAGGAAAATTTGCTTTAACATGTGTGTGGCAATGACTGTCAAGTTGTTTTGTCACTAAACTTAACTCTATTTACATTGGTGAGGGACACCTGCAAGGGGAAAATGTTAGGGAAAAAATTTAATTTTATGACTGCCTTCACGCGGGCCGGACAGAGACACGCAGCGCGCCGGATGTGGCCCGCGGGCCATAGTTTGGGGACCCCTGGTCTAATGCCATTATGCTACATTCTCAAACTACTTTCATTCATTCTCTAATAATAACAATAATAATATACGGATTGCGTATCTAAGCATTTTCTCAATTTGAGGATCAAGCCGCGGGAGACAATTGGATCTTTTATATATGATTATGCATAAGCATCAAAAACAGAAAAGGGTGTCTATAAATTAGTGTTGTCATGTTTCAAATAACGATTTCTCTTTTTTTTCACTTTTTTTTCTTTGACACGTTACAGGAAAGATAGACGTATCATAAATCAAACTGTTTCCCTTGCGTTCAAGTCACGTGAAAAATGGAAATAGGATTAAAAGGATTAAAATACAAATGTTTTTCATTTAAATCTAATTTAAATCCTAAATAAACAAATGAGTCTGTATACTTAATGTGGGCTTTGCATAGTTAGTCACTAACTTTTATCTAATGTCTGTGTGAATATGGGGGTGGGCGTTTGTCTGTGTGCGTTGGTGGGGAGGGGTGGGTCCGTATGGGGTGGGGGGAGCGGCAGTGGAGCTTTTTTTAAATTTATTTTTATTTTATTTTTTTTCTCATTGTTACTATTATGATTGTTGTTGTTGTTGTTCTTCTTCTTCTTCTTCTTCTTCTTATTATTATTATTATTATTATTATTATTATTATTATTATTATTACTATCATCATCATCATCATCATCATCATCATCATCATCATTATTATTATTATTATTATTTGTCTTTGTTTTGCTTTGTTTTGTTTTGTTTTATTTTGTTAAGCACTGGGGGTTGCACATGTTGTGTATGAGCAGTGCTATATAAATAAAGTTTATTATTATTATTATTATTATTATTATTATTATCATTATTATTATTATTATTATTATTATTATTATTATTATGTAGAGGTGCTAAACTATGTTTTGCACATAGACAGAACATTGCCGTTGTAAATGTTAGCGAACGCTTTCATTGGATTTGCCGCAGCCCACATATGGCCTGACGGAGCAGGAAGCGCGCCAAAAAAAAAAAAATGTCAGACTCGCTGACGAGCATCTCATTTCCATGCTTGTGCAAATATGCAAATAGGGTCAAGAAATCATATTCGCACATGATCTAGATTATAGCACAAACAGTTCACTAATCTAATTACCTTGGAAGCTTTTGGGTTGTTTTTTTTGGGGAGGAGGGTCAAAGTTTATTTTCTGAAGAGTTTACAAGGCTTTTAAAGTCGGAAATCAATAATATATAACGTATAAAAAAGCTACTGGTAAACGAGTTCCGGTTTAACGCGTAGACCGGTGACAACATTTAAGTGTGCAGCGCTCAGAGAGGAAATGTTTCTGACTAAATAACAGCACAGCTGCAACTCCAGGGGGGTCTGGCAAAACGGATAGCGAGACACGCGACGTGCAGAGTGAAGAGGTCCGAGTAATGAGGGAGCTGAGGGGTGGGAAATCTGACAGCAGCAGGTTCTTGAAATGTCTGATAACTTTATCGCGGCTTCCCCCACACTGCAACGGCTGGAAGAGGGAGGAGTGCGCAAGGCGGTCCACCGAGATAGCGCTAAGAACCGGGGCCAATATTCCGACGGGCCCCCTTTAGAAGAAAAAAAATCCCAACTTTACCACAGCAAACAGATTGTCACAGGCCCTCCTTTTCATATCCCTGCCACCAGACGCCGAGACTTTTTGACGTGCTCCGCGACTATGGGGGGTTGTGTTTGTATCATTTGGTCCCACAGTAAGAAACACAGAGGTCGAAACAAACTAATCAAAAAAACATCATCAACAACAGTGATGTCACAAAGGGCCACTGATTCCTCCCCTCGGCCCGCGACGACGCCTTCCATTCATTCAGCCGTTGAGACCGCTCGGGGTGCCGCCTTTCTTTTTGTCCACTTCCAAACAAATTGGAGGTCCAGCAGGAGGCAACTGGATACTGTTTTTTCCAAAGCACTTTTAGAATTTTTAAGTCTCAGTAATGGCGGCGACACGGTGGCGCAGTGGTCAGCGGTGTCGCCTCACAGCAAGAAGGTTGTGGGTTCGCTCATAAGAGACAACAATACTTATCTTGAAGATTGTTACGTGCAAATAATAAAGTTATTAGGTATTTTAACAATGTTTTATTTTATTTTATCTATTTTTTTAAAAGAAAAACTATTTAGCGAAATCCAAAATTCTTGACCAAAGAATAAAGGTGATTCCCGGGGGGGGGGGGGGTCCACACAATGACAAATCCGGTGTGTAAGCCTTCCCTTAAAGGCACGAGGAAAGAAGACAAACTAGAATCAAAGCAAATAGTGTCACGCCGGGCAATAATTGCCTCCGCGACACAATCTCAAATAACCTGGTAAACACTCAGACTCAACTGTTTCTTCAGCGTTCCCTTTCTTCTCTGAGGGGACGACAGTGTGTGTTGACAGTTTGTGGGAGGGGCGGTCCATAAATCCTCTTAACTGATGTCTTTTGACGCCACTGCGTGTCTCCCATGTCCTTTGATAAACAAAAACTATATTTTGACAGCGCTTAAAATTTCGCTCTAAACAATCAATATTCGTCACGTGAGATTTGAAAAAGAAAGAGAGAAAAAAAAAACTTTCGTGGAAAAAAAGTGTTCTTTTGTTATTTGACGCCGAGACACAATTTATCGCCAGTGTCCAAAACTTGAGCCGCGTTGTGTTTTTTTCCTGGTTGTGTGCTGCCACCTTGTGGGGGAAAATATTTAAACCTTCTCCATTCCTTGCAACGGTACTTAGCGGGAGGAATTTATGCTTGGTAATTCATTACATGCGTTTTTATTGGACTTGAATTTACGGGTCAAAGTAAAGTAGAACATAACTTGACACTCAAGTCAACTTTGCAATTTTATTCAAATGCATAATTTAGTGAAATTGCTGGTTTGAAACATAACATTCTGTTCCTTTCACGTTCCCTCTCCCGGAACTAAATGTTTGAGCTCGTGTTTCCGCCCGGCGTTATTTTTGCACCGGCCCAGAAAAAAAAAACAACTGCCATGCCGAGGAGGTTTTTGTGATGTTTTCCTTTCCTGCTGCAATGATTACCCGCATTCATCTGTGAAAAAAAAAAAATAATAAAGGCAAAATGGCAGAAGCCGATGAGCCCAAGCTGGATTTCACCTTGAAAGAGCTCACCTTTTCCGGCCAATCCGAAGATCTTCCCGGCAGTTCGTCCACTGTCGAGCTGCGGCCCGACAGACTGGTGTGTGTGGAGTATCCGGCAGTGGTCACCAGTGTGGAAAAGATGCTGGAGACCCTGGGAGGTCAACAATCGGTCTCCAAAGTAAGCAATGGCATATTACTCTACTGTCTCTTGAAGTGCGTTTGATACGCTGCTAGCCAGTTAATCATTCATAATGTTCAGCGTAGACCTTCATAATTAATATTAGAAATGCTCCCACCCTGTGATTTGTTTATTGATGTGTGAAGATAATGCTTTAACTAAATAACTCGAGGTAGGGGCACGCTTTTTAGCCTAAATTCTATTTATCTATCTATCTATCTATCTATCTATCTATCTATCTTGATTATTCTGTTCTGTTCTGGGAAGAAATGCGTTTGTGTTCATTTTTTGGATGCTGATCCCCCACAGACATTCGCCATCCCCAACAGACGCCTTGAGCTGCGCTACCGACCCAAGGACCCCTTCTGTCACCCCCTCTGTGGAAACCGCGTCTCTTCAAGCAACCTCCTCCTCAGAGTGCGCCGGCGGGTGAGGAAGACAAACCCCGAGGACGCAGAGGTCCGCATGGATATCCTCGGCGTGATCGGGACGACGTATAAATTCCAAGGTTGGGGCTCCCGTTCTGTCTCGTGTGCAAGGGGGTGGGGGGGTTCTAAGAGAAAAACGCGGCAGTTTGGAGTTTCACACCAAAATCATTTTTCCGAAGGGGTCGTCAAGGTTTGTCCTGCGTAAATTCCCCCCACAGGGATGGCCGACTTCCAGTGCCTCGCCGTGCATTCAGAACATGGGAAGGTGACGTCTCTGTACGACCAAATCATCCTCCGCAAGGCAGAGAGCCAGGATTTCTTTGAGCAGCCGATGCCGTACTTCCTCCCCCCGGCCATCTTCTCTCGCCTTGACAACCCAGTGGATTACTACTACAGGCCTGATGTCAAACCAAAGTCAATACCTGGGTAAATTGTTGCGTTGATGTCGTGCTTGGTTATATTGCCATTTTTCCGGCACATCAATAACATACCGTTCAAAGGTTTGGAGTCACTGATTCATTTCTGTATTGAACTCCATTATTACATTTCCGGTGCACAGCAATCAGTCGGGATGCGCTGAACACACACAATGGGGTGGCTTTGACAGTTGTTGCCTTGAATGCCTAATTGAATATGATTTTAGAGAGCGAATATCAAGTGTTGCAATATGCAGCCATCATGTCAGAAATCAAATACTTTGAAACTGTGGGGAAAAAAGAGTTAACCTTTCTAAAATAAAGCTTTATATTACCGTAATTTCCGGACTATAAGCCGCTACTTTTTTCCTATGCTTTGAACCCTGCGCCTTATACAACGGTGCGGCTAATCTATGGTTGTTTTTACAGCTAACGGCCACTATGGGACCTTCTCAACCTATGGATTTTTGGGTGGGCTCGGGAAAGAGTGAGACAGGCAGTTCGCACGTGCACAACGAAAGCAAAAGTGGAAGCAAATACAGAACGAGAGCAAGACAGTTTGCGCAAAGGAAGTTTTCATGCACAAACCCTCATTATGGAAAACAAAGGAAGAATTGCATATGATGCAGCTTTTAAGTTAAAGGCAGTCGATCTGGCGAGATCGCTCGCACTCTCGTCTTTTTGTGAGCTCCTGTGCGTCGCTGCAAATTAACCGAGGTGACCAGCAGAACCCCGCAAAAAAGATCCGCGGTGCAAGTCCAGAGTCGCAGGCTCGCAGCCGCCGAACCGATCCGCGACCCCGTTTCCTGCGTGGCGGGCAGGGGGGGGGCAGAAGCACGCTGTCGCTCTGTCGCGCCTAACATTTGATATGACACCGAGTTTTGGGACTCAAGACTAGCTTAAAAATATGTATCGGGTTGGCGACTCTGCTTGGTTTGGGCGCTCTGACGTTCTCGTTACCTCCGGTGCTCGTAGTAGGTGCTACGTGTTTTGCATTCAGGTGGCACCGGAGGCTTGAATAACTGCGGTGGAACGAAATCTTGTTGTCCCACCGTTTGCACACAACATCCTCCCGCTTGCTACTCAGTGCTTCGCTATCAATTTTGCCGAAAACCCGTGCAAAGTACGTTCCGTGTTGTCTAGACTATAGATGAGTACAAAATAAAATGAAAGTCAACGCGATAATGTCCCGACACGAATATATATGAAAAAAACAACAACTTTATGTTCGTATATTGTCAAGCTCAGTTCCATGTAGAGAAATTTTAACACATATTTAACAACTGGTGCCGTGCTGTGTATCTGGGCACTTTCTCCCCCGGAGCCGGCTGCTCTCCTATTGGCCGCGCCAAGATGTCGTCACAGCGCGTTGACGCAGGCGTCAAGGCGTCAAACGCCACCCTTGCGCGACGCACTGCTCTCTGCGCGGCGTTGCGCTCTGACGCCGACGTCGCACATACACAATGAATGGCTGCGCTGACGCCACCCTGCGCTTGACGCGTTCAGTGTGTAGGCACCTTTACACTTGGGACACTGCGAGGCACGTTTTTCCTTCGTTTTTCCTGCTCTCCTATTGGATGCGCCAAGGTGTCGTCACAGGGCGTTGACGCCAGGTCTGCGCCTGCTTGCGCCTACTTGCGCCATACCGCGCGTCAGACCGCGTCAAAAATGCGTTCAGTGTGTAGGCACCTTCAGTCCAGTGCGGCTTGTATATGTACACATTTGTCCCCCCCCCCCCCCCCCCCCCCCCCCAAATATAGCTCTTGAGGCTTATAATCAGGTGCGCTTTATAGTCCGGAAGTTACGGTAAACAAAAAAAAAATCGTGGTTTATTTTTTTCGACTCTTTAAAACAGCCTCTTCTTTTAGTTTGTTCACTTCGCACAGAATTTTGCGTTCTCAATTACACTTCATTAGGAATTGGAAATGGGTTTTGATTGAACACAAAAATGTTTCCATACTTGTGAAGACCAGCTTCACCGTTTTCGCGTATTTGTAATGATATCGCAGGGCATTCAAGATCATTATTTCATAAAATTGATATAATGGAGTCCAATGCAGAAACGAGTCAGTGACCTCAAACTTTTGAACGGTTGCGTGTGTGTGTGTGTGTGTGTATGTGTGTGTGTGTGTGTGTGTACACACGTACAGGCTGGTTCCCACAATGTTTTGTAATGTTTCCGGGGTTTTTTTTTCCAATCCCCTTGTCTTTTGTAGCCAACAGCCCATCAGCAGTAAGAACTTAATCGGCCTGAATCGCGCCCGTCGGCCCCACAACGCCATCTTCATCACCTTCGTCGATCCCGTGGTGCCCGCCGAGTGTCTGGAGGCGGCCACGGTCAACTGGAAGCGGGTTTGCCAGAAGGAAAATGACAAGAGGGTGGAAGAGCAGCTGAGAAAGGTCTGCGCGCCTCTCCAAGTGAAACTCTGCTGCTGTTACTTTTTCCCCAGAGTGCCAGGAATGACGAGACAAAGCAGAAATGATGCATGTTTCTCGTTCCTTTCGAAAAAGAGATTCAAATGATCGAGGAAATAAATTGCGTTACCTAGGGCTGCACAATTAATGGAATTCTAATCACGATCACGATGTTGGCTGCCACGATTACATTGAGCTGTCAAATCAAGCACTTTCAGTCATCCGACCACCAGGGGGAGAAAGAGAGAGAGTGAGAGAGAGAGAAAGAGAGAGGGGGAGAGGGAGAGAAAGAGGGGGGGAGAGGGAGGGAGTGGGGGGGGTGGGAGAGAGTGAGAGAGAGGGGGAGAGAGAGAGAGAGACAGAGAGGGGGGAGAGAGAGAGAGAGAGAGAGAAAGAGAGAGAGAAAGAGGGGAGAGAGAGTGAGAGAAAGAGAGAGTGAGATGCGATGTCGGGAGCAGACAGTACAGCAGCATCTGGAGGTGAGAACCTAAGTGCAGACATGGGAAGCCAGTCATAACCGCCCCCCCCCCCCAACGAAACTTTGTCGGCACGTAACTTTGCTGAGTTAGCGTAGCGCGATAGCGTGCTGCCTCCCTCATCAACGAAATAAGCAAGAGCAATTTCCAACCAGCATTAATCGTGATAGATAATCGTGATTTTAATATTGACTAAAAATAATGGTGATTATCATTTTGGCCATAATCATGCAGCCCTAGCGTCACCCCCAATTGAACAAAATATTAAACATTATCGGCTGCCCTTCGTCCTGGTCGCAGCGACGACTGTCACATGACGCTTTGAGGCAGTAATCTTTCTTTTTCTTCTTGACTACAGCAAGTCACAGGTCTGACTTGATTGGTTGGTTTCTCCCCCTCCCCCCTTCCCCCTCCATATCTGATTCGGCGACCAGATGTTTGAGAGCCGGCCCATCTGGTCACGGAACGCTGTGAAGGCCAACATCAACATCCAGCCTGATAAACTGAAGCTGCTGCTGCCCATATTAGCCTACTACATGGTGAGTGCCAGAGAAACCAACAGTGTGTCAGCAAAAACAAATAAGATGACGCGTTTTTATTTTTTTTTTTCGTCTTGTGTAATGCCTGGAGTGAGCTAAGTGGGTTAAGAGAAAGCAATATAGGTTTTTGTCGGTAAGACTGCATGGCGGAAATCCAAGAATATATGAAAGAAAGGACTCACAGATTTAAATTAAAATATTAACCCCTGAATATTGGATTGGTTGGAAATATAGCGCTAACGGACCCCTGGTTTAAATGAAAGGGGGACGCGGTTATAAACGGACGCTCAAGCACTCCGTCCTTCCTTCTCACTTGTTCATTGCAGGTGACGGGGCCGTGGAGGAGCTTGTGGGTGAGGCTTGGCTACGACCCGCGAAAGACCACAGAGTCCAAGAAGTACCAGCTGCTGGACTTCAGAATCCGCTGCAGCACCAAACATGGTAAGGGACAGACGGACGGGGCTGCCGCAACACACACACTTTCTGTTCATTGGTGGGTTTTCTGACTGACTCCGTCACATCGACGCCCACTTCCAGGGTACTCCATGTCGGACATGCCAGTGAAGCCCAAGCGGAGTTCTCTTAACTACTGCCTGCCCATAACGTTCAACAAAGTGGGTGAGTAAGGCCGGCGTGACTCGCTACTTTTCCTTTTTCAGTCCCGCAAACGCTGCTTGCAGCTTTAATTCGGGAAACATGCTCCAAAAGTCACCAAATTCGGCACGGAGGTAGCAACTGGTACACAATGAAAGAAAATGAAGAGAAAAGGGCAAAATTCCACTTCTAGCGCCCCCTAGAGGCGTCCAACTACAGAAGTCCAAGAATTACAAATGGCCCTAGCTCCCACTAGGAAGGTCAAAAAAATATCCACGCGTTCGTCTCTTCAAGCCCGACATTTCGTACGCTCTCACTTTGGTTGCCCGACAAACAGGAAGTGACTTATTTCCACTTTTTGTTTTCACATTAAAAACATAAGGCTCAGAAAGCGCAAGTCCGACGGCCTTGAAAATACAGTATGACATTTACAAATAGAATGACTTCATAAGATAAGATAAGATAAGATAAACCTTTATTCATCCCACGACGGGGAAATTTAGGTGTTACAACAGCCAAGAAGATAGGGCAAACAAGAATAAAGTGAACAGAGCATATAAAAATAACCTAAAATAGTGCAAAACAGTATAAAGTAAAAAAGTAAATAAACAAGAGAGCCTATAGAAATAGAAATAAGTGAACAAGAGCCTATGCAGAGAAAAACAGTGAAAAATATGCACAGCTGAAGTAATTAATGCACGTTATAAATAGATTACAAATTATAAATTAGGTTACAAAGAATCATAAAAAAAAGTGAAATTTTCAAACCGTTTTCGTGCAACGGCCCTCCAAAGTCGACGCACATTGAAAATTGACCGTCGGCAGAGGACGGGGGTCATCAGGGGTCGCGTCGGCCACGGCGGCTCAGTCCCGCAACCGCTGCTTGAAGCTTTAATTTATTATTTATTTCTTTTTTCTCCTCCCAGTTCCCCAACCTGCTAGCTTGTTGGAGCTTCCATCTCAGGAAGCTCCCGGCACCAGCCGAGATACAGTGCCGGTGTCCTTCCAGCTCAAGGTCAGTGAAGTGGAGCTGAATTAATAGATGGCTCGTTGCAATGATCTGTCTTTTGTAAGCCTCTTTATACACGAGCCTCCCAAATCATCAACTCTCACGCAGGAGTCGTCCTATGTGTTCCGAGATGGCATGCTGCCTCCACACAGACAGATGTTTTACCAGCTCTGCGACTTGGATGAGGAGAGGTAACGTTGTGGAGTACCACCAATTACACCAGGGGGGGTGGCCAAACTTTATTTGCAATGGGCCACATGACAGAACTGCATTGTGTCGGTGGGCCACAACAGTTTTGTTTTGTTTTTTTTTGTTTTTTGGGGGGGGGCGTTGCTGGTTGGAAATAGCGCTAACGTCCTGCCTTTTTTTTCGTTGACAGGGGGCGGGGGGGGGAAGCACGCTGTCGTGCTACGCTAACGTGTTGGCAAAGTTAGGTGTCGGCAAAGTTTCGATGGTGGGGTGGGGTAGGGGTGGGGGTGATTAATGACTGCCTTCACGAGGGCCGGACAGAGATCCGGCCCGCGGGCCGTAGTTTGGCCCATGCCTGAATATTACACTATGTAGTCTGTATCTTTGCTCACCTCTCTTGTGAATACACTTTGCATGCGCTAATTGCCCCCCCCCCCTCCCCACCCAGCATCAGACAGGTGGTGGACCAGAACAGCGGTGAGGAGGAGGTGTGCGACGAGCGCGACGGCTGGTGCCTGCCCGGCACGAAGGACAAGCTGAGAGACGTGATGTCTGTCATGATCAAGAGGGTCATCAAGGCCCAGAGTTCCAGTAAGAGACCATATCATCGGGTGGGAACCGGTGGACTCGGATTGGTTGGTTCACCACCGCTTTATGTTTCTGTTTAAACCCCCCTCCCCAAGAGTCGCCACAGATCTCGACGAAGCACAGACGAAGAGCGCTGCTGAACGCCGCTTCCCCGGAGAGGGGAGGGGACGGAGGGCAGGAGGCCGCAGCGGAGGAGGAGGAGGAGGAGGAGGAGGAGGAGGAAGACTTTCAGCCGTCGGAGGGCAGTGAGAACGAGATGGAGACTGAAATGCTGGACTATATTTAGAAAACAGAGAAGTGCATCTTGGGTCCCCCGTAGCTTTTTAATGTTTCATGATGAGTTTCTGTTGCACTTAAATGTTGATGTTGACTTTCTTTTTTTGTTGTTGTTGTTTTTTAATAAATCATAATGGAAATATATTTGTTTTTCTGTGTGTTTTTTTTTTCTTCAAACATATCCATGAAATCCAATTGCAGTCACAATAAAATTATTACAGTGCTTTGGTGAGGGGAACTGAATGGCCAATTTCTTTTTTTTTTTTTTTTTACAATATTGTATACACCAGGGGTCCCCAAACTACGGCCTGGGGGTTATTAATGACTGCCTTCATGCGGGCCGGACAGAGACACGCCACGTAGTTTGGCCACAACTGCTATAAAGGATGTGGAGGGCAGGAACATGACCTGTGTGTGACCAGCAGTCAGACCAGTGCAGTTTCATTTCAAATCAACTTCAGTGGAAAAAGCCTATTTGGATAATAAAACATTTAAGCATTGCCGAGAGGTTGCACCCATTTATCTTGTAAGAATATTTTTGTCACAAGTATGAAAAGTATTAATCAGAAACATTGAGTGAACTTTATGGAAAAAAATATATATATATATTTAAAAATTAATTATTATTATTTTTATTTTATTTTATTATTTTTTTTTTTGGGGGGGGGGGTGTTTACATGTGTGCATCCATCAAACATCACTGTAACTACGGTAACTCTTGTATATACTATATACTGACAGATCAGATACCTTACAGCTTTGTTAGACACAGTAGATCAGTTCATGACTACTGGAGCTGGGGTCCTGTCCACACGGGAACGTATTTTGGTGGAAAGGGTAAAGTATTTAACCGTTACGGCGTTTCGTCCACACGGCAACAGCAATTTGGGTCCCCCGAAACGCTGTTTTTTGAAAACGGGTCCCAGAGCCGTTTCGCCGTTGCCACATCGTTGCCGTGTGGACGGTGAAAACGTCTTTTCCTTGTAAAACGATGACGTCATCGCACCGTCACTTGTCATGTGACCGGAAAAAACACGGCATGCAGCGGCACAAACAACAACGATAGCGGCCAGTGGAGTTGTCTCTGTATTGCAGGCGCGTCAAGATGTGTTGGCAATATTACTACAAAACCTCATAAAACCTCAGACTCACTTTTTTCCCCCGCTACTCGCCGTTTTTTTTGTTTTCTGTGTGTTTAGTGTGTAGCGGAAATGCCCTCTTTCTAAATCGTGGGTCCGGTGGCTGTGTCGGCGTCTGTTAACAGCGCCACGTTTCGGTGTGGCATACGCATTACATCGTTTTCACCAACCGTTCCGTTTCCATCTGTCAACTTGGCAGGGGTGTTGCCTTTCCAAAACACAACTCTCACCAAACATCACCAAAGCATCATTAAGGTCTTTTTTTTTTTTTTTTTTTAAACTGGCAATGTAAACAAAATGACTTCAAAAGATCTTTTCTCCTGAGCAGATAGAGTCTGCTCTGGCCTTTATTGTAGAGTGCTGTCGTGTTTATCAGGCCGGTCCAGTTTATTGTTCAAGTGAACACCAAGGTACTTGTAAGATGTCACCATCTCGATATCTGTACCCTTGATGTTCACCGGTGTCGGGGTGCCGAGTTTTTGTCTGCGGAAATCCACCACCATGTATTAATCAAAAACATTGAGTGAACTTTCTAAAAATATATATATAAAAAAAAAAATTATATATATATATATATATATATATATATACATATATATATATATATATATATATATATATGTATATATATATATATATATGTATATATATATATATATATATATATATATATATATATATATATATATACATATATATATATATTTGGTTTTGTTTACATGTGTGCATCCGTCAATCATCACTGTAACTATGGTAACTCTTGTATATACTCGTATTAACTTGCATGCGTAACTAGCGCTGACAGACCAGAGACCTTACAGCTTTGCTAGACACAGTAGATCAGTTCATGACTACTGGAGCTGTACACTGTGAGACTTCCAGCCCGGCACAGCAGCTGTGTCAACTTGGCAGGAGGCGTCCCCTTTCCAAAACACAACTCTCACCAAACACCACCAAAGCATCATTAAGGTCTTTTTTTTTTTTTTTTTGTTTAACTGGCAATGTAAACAAAATAACTTCCAAGTCTGTGATATAAAAAAAAAAGTAGAGTAAAGGTTGAATCCAATTATATAATACAAAAAAAAGTCTTTTTTTTTATATTATAATTTTGTTTGTTTTTTTGTTTTTTTCATCTACACACACTACTGCTGCTTCCACGGATACAAACATGATGAGGTGGATGTCCTGGATCAAGTGTGTGGTTTCTGTAGCACAAAACGAGGGCAGATGAATGAACTTGAGGTGGTCTGATAATGTTACCTAACGGTGGGAAAAACGAGGGGCTGCAGACTGCTCTCGGGTCAGGTGTCTGAAGGGGGGGGGGGGGGCTTCCTTTATAAAAGTGTGCCTGACCATTTTGCCAGGTTAGCCATTCGTCCACTATGGCAATGCTCTGGATCCTAGCAGCCATCGCTGGCTACCTGCACGCTGCCTCTGCCGCCTCAGTGAGTACAACCATGCAAGTTTGACATTGATTAATTATTAATTAATGTTCTAATAATTATAAGATTACTCTCTAAAACGTGCCAGGGGAACTGTGAATGGAAACCTTTTTTTTTTTGTTGACTGATTTAGCTTAAATGAAACAATTTTTAATAGTCACCTCGTGAAAAAAATATCTGCTTTTCTTCCTTATTGGCACACTAGTAGTTACTTTTTTTTTTTTTTTTTTTTTTTTTTTAAACCTAATTGTTTCACTGAGTGCCCGACAAAAGGGTTAAACACCTGCACTCAATGTATGCTTTTCCCACAACAGCCAAAGAGGCACATTTGAATATTAGCATACCTCGGCGGACCACATGTCACTGATACAATTTGATGAAAACTACGAGCTTTGGTTGTGTGTTTTTGTCTGTTTTTCGTTCATCACTTTGCGCAGCTCGGGGTGGTGACCACCGAAGGAGGGCAGGTGAAGGGGGAGAACGTCCGCATCAGATTCGGCCGCTACATGGACGTGTTCAAGGGGATTCCCTTCGCTGACGCCCCCGGAAGGTTTGAGAAGCCAAAGCGTCACACAGGCTGGGATGGTGAGTTGACCGCCAACTGAGGGGGGGGGGGAGATGACCCAATTAACGGGACACTAACTCAGGCAGAAATCCTTTAGACCACGTACACATTTAACTAATTAATAAATTATGAAATGGGTTTGAAAACTGAACTAAATATAAATCAGGCATGGCCAAACTACAGCTTGTCTGTGTCCGGCCACCCCGCATGAAGGCAGTCATAAATCCCCCCACCAACGACACTTTTGCGACACGTAACTTTGCAGACACGTTAGCGTGACAGCGACAGCGATAGCTTGCTTCTTCCGCCCCCCCGGTAAACTAAAAATGCTGGGACGTTAGCGCTATTTCCAAGTCCCCCCCTTTCCCCCAACGACACTTTTGCGACACGTAACTTTGCCGACATGTTAGCGTAGCACGTTAGCGTAGCGCGACAGCGATAGCTTGCTTCTTCCGCCCCCCCAGTCAACTAAAAATGCCGGGACGTTAGCGCAATTTCCAAGCCCCCCCCCCCCCCCCCCCCGCCCATCAACGAAAAAAATGGCAGGACGTTAGCGCTATTTCCAACCAGCCCCCCAACCCAACCCCTGGTCAACAAAACTGTTGTGGCCCACCAACACAATGCAGTTCTGTCATGCGGCCCATTGCGAATAAAGTTTGGCCACCCCTGATGTAAACATTGTCCGATACACGGTTGTCACTGCTTTATATACACTCCAAGTGTGTCCACTCACGACGATCCTGACGTCGCAATGCCTTCCATCCTCAGGCATTCTCAAGACCACCAAATACCAGCCGAGATGTCTTCAGCTAAACTTTCTCCTGACCGACGTCATGGGCAGCGAGGACTGCCTGTACCTCAACATCTGGGTTCCTCAAGGCAAAACGGGTAAAGGGGGGCTGCCTTATCCAGAGCTGGGCGGTTCATTTGCTTACAAAGTTTTTTGAGAATGATGTCATGGTCACCCTGTCCCGGTCCTGGTCCCTGGTCCAGTGTCTTCAAATCTGCCGGTTATGGTCTGGATCTACGGAGGCGGCTTCCTCGTCGGAGGCTCGATGGGCGCCAACTTCCTGGACAACTACCTGTACAGCGGGCAAGAGATCGCCGACAGAGGCGACGTCATCGTCGTCACGCTGGGGTACCGCGTCGGGAGCCTGGGCTTCCTGAGCACCGGGGCAACCGACCTGCCAGGTGAGGGGTTGGATTTAGAGGCTCGACTCCGATCGTCGGGGGGTGGAAATGTAGCGCTCGTTGACGTGGGGGGCGGACAGAGACACGCAGCGGGCCGGATGTGGCCCGCGGGCCGTAGTTTGGGGACCCCCTGCTATAGACTCTGTGAAAATGTTTTGATACTCGCCAGGGAACTATGGTCTGTGGGACCAGCAGGCCGCCATCGCCTGGGTGTACAGGAACATCCGCTCGTTCGGTGGGAACCCGAGCAACATCACGCTGTTTGGAGAGTCTGCAGGTGGAGCGAGCGTCAGCTTTCAGGTGACGAGCTCTTTCTAAAGTGCACAACTACTCGATTGTAGTTGACTAAAAATGACTCGGGAGCGTTCACACCTGTAGTTTTTGTCCCCAACAGACTCTCACTCCCCACAACAAAGGGATGGTGAAGCGAGCCATCTCCCAGAGTGGAGTCGCCCTTTGCCCGTGGGCCATTAACAAGAACCCGCGCAAGTTTGCCGAGGAGGTATGCCGTTCATTTATTGCAGGGGTCGTACTCCCCCCCCACCCTCAGCCCCACCCACCTTTGCCGACACGATAGCGTAGCACGATAGCGTAGCCCCCCCCGCCCGTCAACAAAAAAATGCCGGGACGTTAGCGCTATACAAACAGACCCCCCCCCCAGGATGTTAGCGCTATTTCCAACCAGCACCCCCCCCCCAGGACGTTAGCGCTATATGTCCAACCCCCCCGCACACGTAACTTTGCCGACACGATAGCGTAGCGCGACAGCGGTAGCGCGCTCCCGTCCCCCCGCTCAACAAAGATGTTAGCGCTATGTTTACAACCCCTCCCACCCCCCCACCCCCATCAACGAACCGTGACCCGCCGACATGATGATGCAGTTCCGTCATGTCATGTGGCCCATTGCTAAAACAGTTTGGAAACCACTGACTTATTGGGATTCACTTTTGCACACGGCCTGGAAACTTGACGTGAAACCCTGTCCCTCCCCAGGTTGCCGTGAAGGTCGGCTGCCCCACTGACAGCAGGATGGCAGTCTGTCTGAAGATGACAGATCCTGTGAAGCTAACGATGGCCGGCAGTATCAGCTTGGACGCCTCACCCGACAGTAAGGCCTGCACTTCACTTCACACACAGTAGATGTGTGACTGATAACACTGCACTGAAAAATATTACTACCGTAATTTCCGGACTATAAAGCGCACCTGAATATAAGCCGCAGCAGCTAAATTTAGGGGAAAAAAAACAAATGTGTACATATACAAGCCGCACTGGACTATAAGCCGCAGGTGTTTCGTCAGAGTAATTCCACATCCCGACCTCCCCTTTGAGTTGTACCTCAAACCAACCAGCAGCATTGCATATGTTCTCAAATTAAAATAAATTAAATATATGTATGTAATGTAACGTCATTTTTTTTTACCTGCCCCTCTCAGATCCCATTGTATACAACTTGCTCCTGTCCCCGGTGGTTGACGGTGACTTCCTGCCTGATCAGCCTCATAACTTGTTCCACAATGCAGCAGACATTGACTACATTGCAGGAGTCAACGACATGGACGGACACCTCTTTACCGCTGTGGATGTGCCTTCCATTAACTCCAACTTGCTGGAAACACCCGTGTAAGTAAGCTCGGGCAAATCCCCCTTTCGTGACATCACAAAGGGCAGTTGTACCTCCCTGATATTTCTCCCAGGGTGTTGTTGAAACACCGCCACGTAACTTTGCTGACACGGCAAACTTTGCGCAGGAAACGCAAAAATGTGAGCGAACCTTTGCTGGCACAACTCTTTACTGAACTCTGTCGTTTATCCACATCGTCTTTTCAAGAGCGATCTTTCTTTCTGTTCTCTGTGGCGCTCGCTTTTAGCGAGCTACTGCTTCTGCAAACACGGCGCGCTTCAGGCGCCTTCAAGGAATAAACTTGCGGGGCCACACCAGGCCGGGCATAGGTACTGCATCGTTTTCAGTCGTTTCCAGCCACGTATTGGGATTTATTTTTTATTTATTTATTTATTTATTTATTTTAATACGGCTTCGTGTAAACGCAGGTTTTTTTCCGAGTGCGGTTTCAAATATATGCAGTTTCAAAAAAAAAATAATCCCAAAACATGTAGTTGAATTGTTTTATATTTCTTAGTGTCACTTTTATCGTTATCGCAATACATGCCAGAAATTATTGTGATAAAACTTTTAGTCCATATCGCCCATCTCTAGCCGTGAGTTTCTACTGTTTATATTTGTGTGCGCACTTCTTTAACACCTGGGAAGGGGGTGTGTGTGTCACTGCGGGGGTGTAGCCACGACGCTATTTAATGACATTGACCTGTGCGCCTCGGATGGCTTGGTGTGGTGGGGTGAGCATCGGAGGTCATTGCGATAAAGAACAAAGTGAATAAAAAAAGAACCTCGAAGCAAGACTGGATTCTGGATTCTGGTGCTTTTATTTTGTAAAAGTGTGTTGCTGGCTTCTGCGGAACCAGAAAAGAAAAGACTTCGCTCATATTGTAGAACATGTGTGATTTATGACTGCCTTCACGCGGGCCGGACAGAGACACGCCGCGGGATGTGGCCCGTGGGCCATAGTTTGGCCATGCCTGGTTTAGTGTGTGAGATGCCTCAGAGGCCTAACAATCATATGTATTTTGGCTGTCCGGCGCTCAGGAAGCCCTCACTTCTGTGCCTTCTTTGCAGTGAAAATGTGAGGAAGCTCCTGGCTGCCTACACCAAAGAGAAGGGCCAAGTCGGCGCAGACAACGCCTACTCGACGTACGTCGCCGACTGGGGAACCAATCCGAGCCAGGAGACCATCAAGAAAACCGTCATTGCCATTGGAACAGACTACATCTTCCTGGTTCCCACCCAGGCTGCTCTTTACCTGCACGCCTCCCACGCCAAGTGAGGACGTGACCTTGCCGTGGTTTGCCCAAGTCTGCACTTAGGTCGTCACCTCCAGATGCTGCTGTACTGTCTGCTCCCGACATCGCGTCTCTCTCTCACTCGCTCTCTCTCCTCCTCTCTCTCTCTCTCTCTCCTCCTCTCTCTCTCTCTCATTCTCACTCTCTCTCTCTCCCCCCTCTCTCTCTCTTTCTCTCTCTCCCCCCTCTCTCTTTCTCACTCTCTCTCTCCCTCCCCTCCTCTCTCTCTCTCTGTCTCACCCCTCTCTCTCTCCCCCTCTCTCTCTTTCTCACTCTCTCTCTGCCTCCCCTCTCTCTCTCTATCTCTGTCTCTCCCCCTCTCTCTCTCTCTCCCTCCCCAGCTGCAGCACTTCCTGCCGCTGCTGCAGGATTTGCTTGCTTGCTATTTCGGCAGCTTAATGAAGTCTTAACCTTGTGTTCGCCCCCTGGTGGTCGGATGACTGAAAATGAGAAAGTGACCTTGTATAAACGAGACAATCAGAGGGCAGTTGAGAGTTAAGATAAACTTTGATTGAAGTGTTTTTTATTTTCATGCGCTTCACTTTACGTCGTCTATCATTTCAAAGGTCCGGTCGTACTTACTCCTACCTTTTCTCCGAGCCCAATCGCATGGGAGGCCTCCTCACGCCCTACCCCGGCTGGATGGGAGCGGACCACGCCGACGACCTGCAGTATGTGTTCGGGAAGCCGTTCACCACGCCACTGGGATACTGGCCCAGCCACCGGGACGTCTCCGGCTACATGATCGCCTACTGGACCAACTTTGCCAGAACTGGGTATAGTTCTGACCAGACAGGAACATAAGAGCAAGCTTTCGATAGACGAGAATTTCACCTTTGACCTGAACCTTTTTTTCCACCCTCTCCTGCACTAGCGATCCTAACAACGGTGAATCCGCGGTCCCTGTTGCGTGGCCTCAGTTTACCAGCGCAGGTCACCAGTACGTGGACATCCACTCCGACATGAATGCAAACTACGTGAGGGACAAGATGAGGATGGCCTTCGTGACATTCTGGACCAGCATCCTGCCCAACCTGACCGTCAAATACGAATGAGCTTCTGTCTGTCGGCGGAAGTGTGCAACTGCCATGGGAGAAAAAAAAAAGTGAATAAATTGAAGAACAAAGCACGTCACGTTTGTTTTTCTGACCCATCGTGCTGCATCTAATTCAGGTTCTCGCTATGCAGAGGCATTGAGATGCATGATTGCTTACAGTCTGAATTGTATATGCTAAAAATCTTAATAATACAATGGTGGTTGGCAACACAAACACATTTGTCAAGAGTCATTTTTGCATGCGCGTCAATATTACTCCTTCGGAAAGCCCGAATGGATTTTGCGTATACATTGTGATTAATCGTGATTAATCAGGGTGGTTGGAAACATAGCGCTAACGTCCCGGCATTTTTTTTCGTTGACGGGGGGGGCTGGTTGGAAATAGCGCTAACGTCTTTGTTGAGTGGGGGAACGGGAACGGGAGCGGGAGCGCGCTATCGCTGTCTTGTGCTACGCTAACGTGTTTGCAAAGTTACGCGGTGGGGCGGGGGGGGGGGGGGGGGATGCTGGTTGGAAATACGGGAATTATGACTGCCTTCACGCGGGCCGGACAGAGACACGCAGCGGGCCGTAGTTCGGGGACCCCTGATCCAAGGTTACAGTGATTTGACTGTATAAAAAAAGAAACACATTTGTCAAGAGTCGTTCACTTTCTGTTTGTTTAACCACAAAAGACAGGACTCAAGGACGGTGATAGGTGCAAGTTATTTGTAAATTTTCTTTTTTCTAAATGAAGAAATTCATTGGCAAAATAGGATTTTTTTGGAAAAGCTATTCTTTTTGTTCTGGCTTTTCCTGAAATGATTAAGAACACCATCGCCAATGCAATTTTCGGGCACCCAGTGATACAGTGCTAAGCATTTTGCCTACCACGGTAGATCATTCGGAGCTATAATCTGTCGGTAGAACACCTTTACCCCCGGGCCAGCTCGGACGTCAACTTCAATTTCCTTTATTTTGAAAGTATATGTAGCGTGGTAATGTTGCGAAGAGAGACACCCCGCACTACACATTTATTTTTTGTTTTTCTTTGTTTCTTTAGAAGCTTTTATTTTGGTTTTCTGGTGGACGCACAACAGATAACACACATGTTAACGTCCTCTACTACAGTTCTGCTCCACGTAGCTCTCACGAGCCACTTGAGAGACTTCCTCTCTAGCGTTATTCCCCCGGGGCGAACGCGACCTCCACTGGTAGAAGTGGGTAACTGCACCCTTCTCACCGATCACTCTCACACACACACCACAGCAAACCACAACAAAAGCAGGAACAGTGTTTATGCCACACTTATGCTACACAAAATACACTGGGATTATGACTGCCTTCACGCGGGCCGGACAGAGACATGCAGCTGGCCGGATGTGGCCCGCGGGCCGTAGTTTGGGGACCCCCTGTTGTAACTCAACAAAGATGGGAACGCTTTTAAATGGGAGGAGTCAATCCGTTATCTCGCTCTCTCTCTCTCTGTGTTGGCTCATGTGAGAACGAGCCCACCTGTTTGTGCGCGAGGCGGCTGCGGCGGCGGCCGCTTCACCGTCGGCTTTGAAGATTCCTCACTTCATTTAATTCAATGTATTTTGTTATTTGCTTATTTTGCTATTTAAAATGTTTTCATGCCACTGATGAGACCAGTGACGTGTGTGTGTGTGTGTGTGTGTTTTTGAAACAAGAGTACCGTAATTACCGGACTATAAAGCGCACCTGAATATAAGCCGCAGCAGCTAAATTTTGAGGGGGGGACCAATGTGTACATATACAAGCCGCACTGGACTATAAGCCGCAGGTGTTTCGTCAGGAAACGGGGTCGCGGAGCGGATCGGTTCGGCGGCTGCGAGCCTGCGACTCTGGACTCGCACCGCGGATCCTGTTTGCGGGGTCCCGCTGGTCACCTCGGTTAATTGGTACGGAGTCGGACTCGAGGCAGCGACGCACAGGAGAACATACAGACGAGAGCGCGAGCGACCTACCCAGATCGACTGCCTTTCACTTAAAAGCTGCATCATATGCAATTCTTCCTTTGTTTTCCATAGTGAGGGTTTGTGCATGAAAACTACAAATAAAGTTTTGTTTTGTTTTTGTTTTTTTAACTTCCTTTGCGCAAACTGTCTTGGCTCTCGTTCTGTTATTTGCTTCCACTTTTTGCTGTCGTTGTGCGCTCGCGAGCTGCCCGTCTCACTCTTTCCCGAGCGCCCACCCCAAAAATCCATAGTTGAGAAGGTCCCCTAGTGTCCGTTAGCTGTAAAAACAACCATAGATTAGCCGCACCGTTGTATAAACCGCAGGGTGCAAAGCATGGGGGGGTGGAGTAGCGGTTTAAGGTGCCTACACACTGAACACGTCAAGCGCAGGGTGGCGTCAGTGCAGCCATTCATTGTGTATGTGCGACGTCGGCGTCAGAGCGCAACGCACGCAGAGAGCAGAGCAGAGCGCAAGGGTGGCGTTTGACACCTTGACGCCTTGACGCCCGATTTAAAAATTTTTAAATCGGGCGTCAACGCGCTGTGACGACATCTAGGCGCGGCCAATAGGAGAGCAGCCGGCTCCGGGGGAGAAAGTGGCCAGATGCACAGCACGGCACCAGTTGTTAAATATGTGTTAAAACTTCTCTACATCGAACTGTGCCTGACAATATATGAATGGATGGACCTTGCAATTGGATGCTGGGGCTTGACTCCAACACAGACTGGCAGAGAGACACAATGCACACACACACACACACACACACACACACACACACACACACACACACACACACACACACACACCTTTTCTGACTATCAGAGCCTGAATGAGCTGAGGCAGAAGGGGCAATGAAGATGCTCTGGACAGGGCCAAATCAAGCATGCAGAGGGTGAGTCGACACCTAATTTAAATGAAATGAAACCCTCATCAAGTATCATGTTTATACCAGAAATAACTGATATTGCTCATTTCTTTGATATTCTCGAGAGAAAAAAAAATTGCAATATGTTTTAAAATGCCACTAGAGCTCTGAGATCTCTGGTGGGGCAACAGAGACACAACAATAAAGCACCTGCAGCAAATAATTATCTGTTATTTGTTAACCTGTAAAGAATCTCTGGACTAGACAAGAAGGAAAACAAAAAGTATTGACTAAGCTCAAACCAGCCCCGAAAAACATACAGTTTTATTCTCTGTCTCAGCACAGATTTTTTCCCCCATGAAAATCATAACGTTTGTTCTTTACTTTCCTTTTTTGTGTGCGCCTAGATGCAGACGAGATGGTTATCGGGGACGGAGGCTTCGTCTTCGCCCTGGAGAAGAGAGGTTAGACAGAGGCAGGAACTTGTCCCTGATGCATACAAGGTGTTTCTTTTGCACTTACACGTGCACGCACCATCTGATGAAGTTGGTTGTGTGTCCTTGTCTCCTGGCTCACAGGGAGTGCAGATCAAGAAGCAGCTGGGTGTGTTCGTCATCAAGGACGTGGACGTCCTCATCGCAGAGGTACATTGTTGGCTGCCTGGGGCGTCACCAAGGGCCACGCTGCCCCCAGTACTTTGAGCACGTGGAGGAGGCTGAGTGGGCATCAACTGCCACTTCAACCCGGACACCTGCGTGAAGACTGTGAAGATGATGAAGGAAGGCGTGGAGAAGGCCGGCCTGAAGGCTCACTACATGTGCCAGCCGCTGGCCTATCACACCCCAAACTGCGGCTGCCAGGGTTTCATCGACCTGCCAGAGTTCCCCTTCAGTGAGTGTGCGCGTGTGGCAGGATGACCCTCGTGCTTTTGTTGACATGAATGACTGCGTTTGTGTGGACCTTCTCCTCCTTCCGATCATATTGGCCTGCACACGCCAAACAAAATTGGGTGTTTGCATTGGTTTCTGATTGCTGTGTCCTATTTGGGGAAGCACACAGTCGTTTTTTAAAAGACTGATGTGGCTTATTTTAGCTTCAGCATGCTGACGAGCTCGTTGACCTTAGTTTTTGACCATACTTTTGTCTATTGCATCATTAGGCAGGACCAGGAAATTGAGGTCTCTGAGTACGCTGGTGTAAAAGCCGCCTTGTCTCCCGCAGGTCTTGAGCCCAGGATCCTGACCCCATGGGACATGCACAAATACGCCCGTGACACTTACGACGCTGGCATCCGCTACATTGGCGGCTGCTGCAGGTTCAAGCCCTACCACATCCGCGCCCTGTCCGAGGAGGTGAAGGAGGAGAGGGGCATCCTACCTGCTGGCTCCGAGAAGCACAGCATTTGGGGTTCTGGCCTGGAGATGCACACCAAGCCTTGGGTCAGAGCCAGGTAGAGACTCCTCGCCTTCATCCACTTTCGTGGAACACGCCTTCAGGTTCATCTCCGTTTGTGGTTTTAAATGAAGCCGACTTGCGTCTGCAGGGCTCGCCGCGATTACTGGGAGAAGCTGAAGCCCGCCTCTGGCCGTCCCCTCTGCCCCTCCGTGTCCAAACCTGATGGCTGGGGCGTCACCAAGGGCCACGCTGACCTGATGCAGCAGAAGGAGGCCACCAGCAAGGAGCAGCTGCAGGCTCTGTTTGACAAGGCCCAGGGCCAGTGAGCTTCCTCCCAGGCACCTTTCAGAGGACGGAAGAGTCTCTGAAGTTTCCTCCACCCTCCCCTAAAAGCCAACACCTGCCTGATTTGTTTTGATTAGAGCAATTTTATTGCGTTTCAGGGGAGATCCGGTAGCGGGCACTCAAAATTAGCACTCCAGTTTAAATCATTTAAATGTCTGTATTTGTCCAAGGACTTCTCGTCGCGTGGATTTGCTGCGAGAGGAAGATAAGCTGTGAAAACACTCAAGTCCTGAACCTTGTCTTGCAAAAGATGAGCAGAAATAAATATTTTCCAAGTGAACAAGAACAGCACATGAGTTTTTTATTTATTTTGCACCAAAGAGTTAAAAAGTAAAATATATGATTATGTGAGTCTTGTGGGCTTCCAATACATGCTACTTTAAAAAGAAATGGCAACAGGACATATTTGGTATCCTCGATTATTGCACATCAGCATTGGAGTTGATTTTTATGTGCATTTATGGGGATTATGGGTAAGGTAATTTTCTTGTTAATAATTTTTTCCTGCAAATTAAATTGATAATTGAGAGAAGAATTCAAGTTGGATTCATTTTTTTTTTCCTCAGTCAGTCGTTTTTGTTGTTTTTTTTGTAGGGGTCCTATAACCTTTGAGCTTCAGTTGCACATTCTTAAAGGATGGGGTGCCACCAGGTGGTTCAGAAAATATTGCAGAAAGAAAAGAAATACATTTTTTTCTTTTAAAACTTACTTTCACTTTTGAATTGTCTAGAAAATTATTACCAGAGGTATCAATAAAATATTTGTATCATCTCTTGGCAGCTTTTAATTTATGCTGCATTAAATATTATAAATGTTTAGACTTCAATCTGACCCCCGAAGAACATCAATACAACCTCATGATGTTAAAAATAGTAAAAAGGTTTATTTACATGTTTTTAAAATGTACACAAAAAAATCTAATATATACAACATATACACAAACAGGGATCTGAGGACTGTACACGGTGCAGAGGAGAGCTCAGTCAGATGAAGGACTGGAGATTCTGAAACGCAAAGAAACAAAACATGCAAACATGAGTGATGTGTCGGATGGATGGTGATGCTAATTCTTGAGAACAGCATTTCTTTTCAATTGTAAACATGTGAGACCACTATTTGCACAAAATGAAATTGTATTTTATTTCATCTTTTTCTTAAAAAAGGTCCTCCATCTCTTTCTCATATTAATCATTTCTCTGGAAGAATCATAAACGTTGTGTTCCCATCATCAGGTTTTCATGAGGCCTACCTGGCACTGCGATGGAGGCGTCCATCTGCCACTCCTCTTCATTCTTTTACTTCGACCCTACACGAAACCAGAAAAGGTCTGAGATCAGTAGGCAGAAGCATGTCTTGTGCACTCTGATGGTGCTTTGCTTCCACAGTTGTGGTGTAGTGTTGCACTGTGACTCTGTGTGGTGTACATACGTAATTATAAGTGGCCGACCAGCCTGGGTGCTGCTGGGAGTGGAGCTCTTTCTCCACTCTGGCCTTTTCATAGTATCCATCCTGCTCCTCCTTTGACAGCGACCTCCTCTGAGGGCACACAGCAACTCCATGTCAGCAGGTCCACTCTTGGTGCATTAAGTTGTATAATAGCTATGAATGAATCAACACATCTCAAACCTGTAAACAGTTCACTCACCATCTTGCCCAGAACTGCATTTAGAGCAGCGCTGTCCCTGATTTTCAGGTCCTCAATGACCTTCTTGCGCTGCTCTCCTCTGAAGATCATGAACGCATTCATGGGCGTTTTGATATAAGGATGGTCGGCCGTGCGGTTTCTTTTTCTGCGGCAAAACATAAAGAATTAAAAGAATGTTAAAACAACAACAGTGAACAAAACTGAATCCAGAAAAAAGCTGAATCTTTTTGAGCATCTAATAGCCCCCCTGGGCGCTGGATGGATTGTGGGCAAGCGTCGTGAGAATTAAGTACATTTGGAGCAAAACTTAATTCTTACTTTGGGTTCATCACTGCACTTTGAGGAGCAGGACCAGCAGCGCTGTAGATATTGGGAACCATCCTGTAAATTGGTTCTCCGTTTCCACACAGACAAAATAGACTGATGTTTTGGTGTGTGAAACTATAGCGTCAGAAGCTCACTGGTTGTGTTTTCATTGCGTCTTTGAGACTTACAGGACGGGTGTAAAAGTGATGCTAAAAATGAGCATGGCCTGACCTCACAGCTTCTAGTAGCGATGATGTCGAACTGAGTGAGCGCAGTTCATGGTTTTCACCAGCAGAGGGCAGCGTGAAACAAGGCGTCGGTGCGCCACAGTCGCTGAAAAACATGTTCATGCTGTTCTACAACACAGCCGAAACAAATGCGAAACAGTGTAAATGGCGGAGAAAACGTTTTTCTGTGGCCTCGACAAACCTGTACTCACCGTCGCCACGTCTGGAAACTTGCGCTCATTGTGTGATTTACCGATGAGTGAACTTTCTCTCGAAGCCCCACCCTCCTATAGCGACTGCGCAGGTGCTGACCAGGCCCTTTTGGCCGAGGAGGTCCGAGCGCCCTTTTCAGACAACGTTCCAACCAATAATGTAATTTTCAAGAGCGTCTGGCTGCAGACCTGCACTGTCAGGACCCACCTGCACTGAGAGGACCGCATGCACTGTCAGGACCGGAAATTCATTTAAAGCCTTTCAAATTAAAACGCTTTTGGACAGAAAGTTCATTTAAGCCCCGGAAGTTCATTTAAATCCTTTCAAATTAAAAGGTTTTATAAATTTAAACAGAGTACGTGAAGATTTTTTTTTAAAGATTAATTGTTATGTTTACTGTGCCATCAGAACAGGCTTTCGATTTTCTATTGTATTTTCAGTTTGAAAGATTACGATTATGATCCACTCCTGGTAGCTTTCATAACTATGTTTTGCCGGAGAAAACGACCTCCCATACATCAAGAAGCCCGAAAAGAAGCCCGAAAAGAGCAGCGCATCACGGTCATGGAAGACCTGAAAATCAGGGACAGTGCTGCTCTCAATGCCGTTCTGGGCAAGATGGTGAGTGAACTGTTTACAGGTTTGAGATGTGTTGATTCATTCATAGCTATTATACAACTTAATGCACCAAGACTGGACCTGCTGACATGGTGTTGCTGTGTGCCCTCAGAGGAGGTCGCTGTCAAAGGAGGAGCAGGATGGATACTATGAAAAGGCCAGAGTGGAGAAAGAGCTCCACTCCCAGCAGCACCCAGGCTGGTCGGCCACGTTCAATTACGTATGTACACCACACAGAGTCACAGTGCAACACTACACCACAACTGTGGAAGCAAAGCACCATCAGAGTGCACAAGACATGCTTCTGCCTACTGATCTCAGACCTTTTCTGGTTTCGTGTAGGGTCGAAGTAAAAGAATGAAGAGGAGCGGCAGATGGACGCCTCCATCGCAGTGCCAGGTAGGCCTCATGAAAACCTGATGATGGGAACACAACGTTTATGATTCTTCCAGAGAAATAATTAATACGAGAAAGAGATGGAGGACCTTTTTAAGAAAAAGATGAAATAAAATACAATTTCATTTTGTGCAAATATTGGTCTCACATGTTTACAATTGAAAAGAAATGCTGTTCTCAAGAATTAGCATCACCATCCATCCGACAGTGCAGGCTACCAGGTTGCTAGCACACATCACTCATGTTTGCATGTTTTGTTTCTTTGTGTTTCAGAATCTCCAGTTCTTCAGCTGATGGAGCTCTCCTCTGCACCGTGTACAGTCCTCAGATCCCTGTTTGTGTATATGTTGTATATATTAGATTTTGTAGTGTATATTTTAAAGACATGTGTAAATAAGCAAAGCACCATCAGAGTGTCTTCAATGGCTCAGTGTGTTGACCTTTGCTCTCCCCCCATTCCAGGAGCAGTTCCTGTATTGTGTTGGATAGCTAGCAGCAGCCACGAGTCTTTTTTTATATTTAAAATTTAAGTAATTTGCAGTGCACTTTTGTAATAAAGAAAAGTTCATATTTTATATATCTTTGTTGGTGTCAGATTATTTACAATTATTAATAGGCCTGGGCTTTCAGGGACATCTGGTGGTCCTTGGACCTCACTTTGAGAACCACTAATCTATTTTTTCGGTATTTATTTCAATTTATCTGCATTTATGTTTGCAAAAACCAATTTCTTTGGCCGTGCATCGGTGAGGTGGGGCCCCAGGGATTTCTTGCTTGGAGCCCAGCAACGTCTCTGCCCACCCACCCCAAAAAAGGTCCTTCCTGTAAATCAGACCCTGTGTCTCAATAGTGTTTAAATTGAATAAAAAATAAATAAAAAACTTGTGCTACGGCGATTGGCCATGTCTGACTGCAGAGCTCCAGCAGCTGTTAACTTCAATAGTGAAAAGAACGACAAACAGTGAAAGTGGCTGGAACATGGTGAAGGGAGTGTTCATACAGGGCTTACTGTTACTGAGTAGGGGAGTATGACCTACTTGAGCTGGGCGCCCAGGCGTGGTTCAGGTAAAGTTCATGTTAGATAGAGACGGAGGCTGCTGCTGCAGCTGCTGCTGCTGTCCCCGTCCTCTGGCTTGACATCATCCAGAGAAAGCAAGACGTCCACCGGGTCCAGAAGCTCCTTGTCCAACACTTTCGGCGAGCCAGGAGCCAAACGTGTGACTAAAACATTCAAATGTGTGGGAATCGCTAATGCTATCTTACGATGGCAAACGTCAAATTCCGAAAAAAAGACATGTACATTCTTATAGAGCTGAATTAAAATGCAAGGCGAATAGCTTAATGATCAGAAAGACATACTATATAACTTTGTTAGGTTGGAATGCGAGCGACTGAAAAGGCAGTCAACGTCAAAGTCCCTCAAGTTTGCGGCCAAAACTTTTTCCATTCCTTAACATACCTTAATGCTCAGTGGTCAGTAGGTGTAACTGCAGGTAATGTCCCCCTGAATCCAAGATGGATAACCGATAGAGATTGACCACTGCTGTCAATCTTTCTGTCCCAGAACTACCCGAGAGGTGAAATAGTAATAATCATGATAGTAGTAGTTGTAATAATGATGTGTTTTTCAAACTCTAAAATAAATGGGCTTGTATATGACTTAAAACGCAAGTTAATTCATTTTTGCATGAAATGCACACTGGTTTCATGTTCGGTGCTCCGGCAGCACTGGATTGATCATGTTTTAAAATTATAATATAAATAAACTTTAAAAGAAAAAAGAAAAAAAAAAGAAATTAATTACGTGAGGATGTGCTCATGTTCTTTGAGAAGGTCACTTACAATTTGTAATGCACCTTAAAAAAACAACGAAGGTTATACAAATATTTTTGAAATCTTTGGTACTCATTTTCTAGATAATTCAAAGGTTCAAGTAAATTAAAAGACTATTTATTTCGTAATGCAATATTTTTTAAAACCACCTGGTTGCGCCCCATTATTTTAAGAACCGGCAAGTAAAGCTCCAAAGAGGTTTATGGGTTCCCGTGAAGAAAACTGGTGTGACAAGTCATGACGAATACAATGATTATTAAACTTTGCAGAAAGGGCTCACTGACTTCTTAACTAACCTATAAATTGAATTTGCACCTGGGGTATTCAGATGGAGAATGTTGCCACCGTTACCAGGAGGAGGAGACCATAAAAAGCATATTGGAAAAGTCACTACGGAAAATCAACTTCATTTCCCATAATCCCCACAAATGCACAAATCTTAAAAACCTAGCGCAGTCACGTACACCTAGCATAACATGCTAATGTTGCCCCCTCTAGCTGCCCGCGTGCAACGGAACGTTCATCTCAACGTACTTTGAACGTATGTCAAAATTTGACAATTATTTAAGTGTGCTTATGTATTAATTTGGGCTCATTGTGACCGGAAATAAAAGACGCATCGGAAAATTGAGTTTTCTACGCTATACCCATAAAACGCATTACTTTTTTTTGACAAAACGTGCGGCGATGAACCCAAACCGCCATAACTGACATTCCTTCATACGTCACCATCACCATGGCAACATCCTCCGAACGTTCGAGGGGGTATATAAGGAAGGCCGTAGTGTCGGACAGTTTGTGGAGCATCAACATCAGGTAAACTCACCCCAAATGTTCTACCCAGGAAACACAGTAAAACCTTTCATAACTATACACGAATATGCTGTTTATGCACATACACAACGTGTAAGACTTTATTCACAGAAGTTATCACAGTATTTTGCTGAGCCTACAGAGGAGCAGTGGTTAACTGTGAAACACGTTCTGAGATATCTAAAAGGTACTTCTGAAAAAGGTTTGTGTTTCCAGAGAAGCTGTGAGAAACTTGGCATCCAAGCCTACAGCGATGCTGACTGGGCGACAGATGTCAGCGATAGACGCAGTACGACCGGCTACTGTGTGAGACTTAACAAAAACAATTCTCCAGTTTCATGGAAAACTAGAAAACAACCTACAGTTGCACTCTCAACATGTGAAGCAGAATATATGGCATTAGCTTCAACGATCCAGGAGCGTCTATATCTCGAACAGTTACTAGAAGGTATGGATAACTACAAATACACAAAAACGGTGGTTCATGAGGACAATCAGGGAACAATTGCTTTTGCTAAAAACCCAGTCAACAGACAGAGGTGTAAGCATATAGATATAAAATACCATTTCATCAGATCCACTGTGGATGAAGGTAAAGTCGTTTTGATGTATTGTTCTACAGATACTATGGTTGCCGACATTATGACCAAACCTGCAACCAAGTTGAAGCTGCAAAAGTTTGCACCTATTATTTTTGGAGTTGGAAATGTGTAAGACAAGAGTCCACATTCATTCCATTCTGTATTTTTGTTTCTTTTGATAAGTTCATTGTTTACAACAACCTGAGAACAAGTGGGGGTGTTAAGAATTGACATGGTATTGTGTCCTCAGTTTTGTTTCATGTGCAATTCCATAATTGACCACATGGGGGAAACACTTATTATAAACTTCTATGTACGTAGGTGAAGTTTTTCTTCTGTTTTTCTTTCTGTAAAACAAGTGTGTGTTCAGTCTTTATTAAATACGCCGTGTTGGCTAAAAAGAGCCAACAACATTCAGTCATCTTTTCTCCGAATGCAACGTTAGCTGCAAAGGTTCGACCATAAGCCTCAACAATGATCCTGTATGTTTTCTGTCGGGAATGTAATTTGCAGTGAAGAACATCTAACGCCTCACTCTTATGGATGACTTCTTCTGAAATGATGTCTATTATGTAGTTGGCCTAAACCTTTTAATTCAGTCACTTTTCAAAAAGAACAAAGAAAATAGAATAATTTTCTCTGCTCTCCAAATCAGAAATAATTTGAACAAAATGAATAGCAGAAAATGAAAAGTTGAAAATTTAAAAACGTTGCATGTGTGTGCACTTGCGCCCAGTTAGAAGGTATAAATAGTTGTTGTGTATCCTTACTCCTTTGTCATTAGTCCCTAATGAAGATATTATATGACGTGATAATATGATGATGATGATGAGGATGATGACGACGACGATGGTGATAGTCATAAACAATCTTCTGTTTGACTTTATAGGGATTTCCACAACAGCCCTACGGGCAAGACTGTGGCATCTTCATGCTAATGGTAAATTAGATGTATTCATATCTCCTAAATATAGTAATATTTTATTTTTTTCTAGTATGCCCTCTACACAGTCCTGGATGCTCCATATGATTTCACCATAGTAAGTTTACCTTTTCATTAAAATAAAGGTAGTTAATTTGATGTTGAATGAAATGAAATCCATTTCTGTGTCCGTAGGCCGACATGCCAACCCTGCGAAAATGGTGGTGTATCATGCTGATTGAAAACTTTGATCTCGGAAGGTACAATGTTGTAATTTAATTGACTTTGACATGTTAAAAATGGCACTTTATTTTACTTGTAGTTTTTACTTTAAGTTAGGATCCAGGCAGTCTAAGCTGCCTGTTATCCAGTATGTGCTTCATTCTTTCTTCTGAGGAAACCGACTTCCCATGCATGAAAGGAAAAACACCAAACTTTACACAGAAGCCCAGTCCCATGCTAGATTGCTTCAGCTGCAAAAACAATAGTCAGTAATTTTAGTGGCACTGCAGCAACCATTCATTCTTCCATTCTGTAGAGGCTAAGCCTACTGCTTAAAGTCCCTGAGATGCTTGCTAGATGGGCACCTGTTTGACGCGCTTGCTATAATTCACATCGTTGATATCCACAAAGATGACGAGACTCATATATCTTGCAAAGACGAGTTTATTGCAGCTCCCCGTGGCCCAACGTACAATGATCAACTCCTTCAACATAGCTCGACGATGCAAACACAACGCTTTGAGAAGCAACGCGATCAGAAACTGTGCTCCACCCATCAGGCAACCTCTAACACCTGTACTGTTAGACGTGATGGCAGAGAATAACTCTTACACATTCATTCATTCATCTTCTATACCCGCTTATTCCTATTCAGGGTCACGGGGGTCTGCTGGAGCCTCTCCCAGCTGTCTTAGGGTGAAGGCAGGGTGACACCCTGGACAAGTTGCCAGTTCATCGCAGGGTCACATAGAAACAAACAACCATTCACACTCACCTGCATCAGTTTTTACACACTTCCTTTATTTAAATGGATTATTGCTGTCTTGTCACTTGCTAAGATGGTCTGTGAACCTTCAGACCACTTAACATTTTCTAAATTTTGTGTCAGACGTTAATTTATTCCACTGACACTCTAATGTCATCTGTGTTGTTGTCCTTCTATTCTCATGCTAGTTTCCAGACTTGCATATCTTGGATTTGCCTAAAGTTGCCTGGCTCCGGCCATTGCTCCACAGCATATGTAATTTTAATTGTTTTATCCTTTTAACCTATGAATATAGCCATGGAAAGAGGTTTGCCCATTGGAGCAAGGCATCTAAAGCCCTTCTGGCAGGTGAGGTGCCACCAAACTTTTTTTTTCAGCTGAAGCGCAAGTTGGACGACATGATCAAGGTCAGTTTGCAGTCATTTTTTTCCCTCAATCTTTATAAGTTCTTTTCAGTTTTCAATCCCAGTAAATGGTTTGAGAATTACTTTGTGACAACTGCTTGTATTCAATGCTCAATATTAATTGTTTAGGCTCAAGATAATAAATGTCAGGAAGAGACAACTGAAGACATGTTGTTAAGTTTTCTAAGATGACCTTTCAGGTTATGAGAAAAAGATGATTATTTTTTTTTCTCCTTTAGATCAGTCCAGTTGGCCGAATTTTGCAGCAATGTGAACAAGCAGCAGAATGGATTCAAGCGAATAAAGAGTTGTTGACAGGAAGGGTGGACATCCCAGAGATTATAAACATGGATGGCGCGCCAAAAGAGGAGGCTACACAGGAAATGACAAAACTGTTCAATGACTCTTTTGAGTCATTCTGCTGCTGCTGCTGCCATAACCCCCCTGTCCTCAACCCCACATGCCAACACCCCTTGGGCCCTCTCCCACCACAGTGACATTGATTCCTCAAATTGGGGATTGTTGTGGAATAAAAATAAAACGCTTAACAAAAATCTCCGAGTGAGAAATCTTTTATCTTTTATAAAAGTTTATTAAAGTTTTTAAGCACAAACACATGAACAGCAAAGCAGTCAGAAAGCGAGTGCAAGGAGACAAAGACATTGAAGATACTTCATCCTGTGAGGAGAGGAAGAAGAGGGAGATATGAAGTTTTGTGAAAGTCTGACCAATTCTAGACACAAGCTACATCGGCCTTGTTCTTTGCCCTCTTTGCCAGGACACTGAGAGATACCAAGCTGTTGCAGGTGGGAGAAGTAAAGCTGAAAAACAAGACTCATAACTCCATAACTCATGGAAGTACAGGATGTGCAAGACGAGATAGTAACTCACATCACGAGCTGCAACATTTCATTAGTATAGAAAAAAGGAAAACTAAAGACGGGGCAGTCAGTACAGTAATTCTACATATAAATTCTGGACACATTTTTATTAAACAAACAAAATCTGACAATCATACTGTAAGAGCCACATTTGATTTGACCAGTGGAAGTGGTATACACAAAGCCAGAGGGAAATTTAGCCCAAGAATGGCTTTCTTATGATCACCTTCTCTAAATGTTTTGCATAAAGCCTATGTTAAAAAACAGTTTTCTGCTTAACGTTAGATGAAATCACTCCATGTTTTTCCTTTTCATCATTCCAAGAGCCAATCGGTTGCAATTAGCTTTAGACCAATCTATGTCGATAATTTCAGTAACACGAGCACATAAAATAAAAAAGGAAAATTATACACACACAAACACATATGTGTTTTATACATATATATACAGACATATATGTACTGTGATATATATATTTTTATATATATATATGTATATATATATATATATATACATATATATATATATATATATATATATATATATACATGTATGTATATATATATAACACAGTACATATATGTACATGTATGTGTGTATATATATATTCATATATATATATATATATATATATATATATATATATATATACACACATAAATATATATATATACATACATATACGTGTGTGTGTGTGTTACAAAAAACAAACATTTCAACGGTTGGGTTTGTGTTGATAAAAACCCACCTCCTAAAACACAGGGAACACAAAGTTATGAAAGCTACCAGGAGTAGATCATAATCGTAATAATTAAAACTGAAAATACAGTAGAAAATCAAAAGCTTGTTCTGATGGCACAGTAAACATAACAATTAATCTTTAAAAAAAGAAAAAATTCCTCACGTCTTCTGTTATAAAAATCTTCATGTACTCTGTTGTAAAACTTTTTAATTTATTAAACCTTTTAATTTGAAGGGCTTTAAATCAACTTCCGGGGATTTAAATGAACTTCTGGTCCAAAAGCGTTTGAATTTGAAAGGCTTAAAATCAACTTCCGGTCCTGACAGTGCGGGCGAACCTCTCAGTACAGGTGGGTCCTGACAGTGCAGGTCTGCAGCCAGACGCTCTTGCTAGTTTCAGGCCACTGGCCAGGTCCTCTTGGATTTTCATGTGTCTGTGAATGTTGCCATTGGCGGTCAAGGTCTGGCCACAGAGAGAATCTACTTGTCGGCTCTCTCACTGCTGTCAAGCAGCATGTTTGGGTGGAGCGAGGAGGTTGGGGTGGGGTGGAAGGAGAGGTTTTAAATGAGCTGCAAGAACAGACGTCCAGTCTACGTCATTCAGGTAGAGGGATCGTCCAGTTTCCCCGAAGCCCTCCCCTCGACAGTGGGGCTACGTGAAGGTCATTTAGGGGAACTGGACCGAGTCCATCTTCTGCCGAGGCGAGAAGTGGAGATTGTACAGTCCTTCCGGCGTGCAAAAGCTGGGGCCCCATCTCGCTGAGGGTGGCGTCTGTACGAGACAGTCACCCACTCTCCAGCCCGTGCAATGCATTTTTTTTTTGCAATTTTTTTTGTCATTTTTAAAAAAATATATTTTTAGTAATTAGGGTTAGGATTAGAAAAGGGTCGCCACCCCCTTGGAGACGGAGCAGAATAGGCGCTGTCCGTCCACCCGGTGTCTCCCCTCCACTGGTCTCGCCATTAGAGCGCCATCTAGGCGGTGCGCCTGCCAACGGCTTGCTATGGCTCCCTCTGGCGGTCTCGATGCGCCATTACACCTGCTGAGGCTCTAGAGTCATGCCCGTGACATACTTTTGAATGGCCACATCTCCGCGGGCGAATGTGTAAAGATCTTGAAATGTTGCACACAGATCTCGTGTGGAAGTGCAGGTGGCATGAAGTGTGCTTCGACGTCACTTCCACTTCTGGAGTTATTAGCGTTTGAAACTCAATTTCTTTCGTATCACTGGACGGGAAGGTCGTAGAGAGATGCGAGAGAGAGAGATTTTTTCCATGTCATTGACATTGTAGTTTTATGTATTTTTGAAGTCCCATTATTTTTTAAATACCAAAATCGACCACGTTTCAGGCCACATCTGGAGTAGATTGAGGTGATTTTTCTTCAATTTCGGACTCTTAAGTTTGACCTCTGGTGTCATGGGGCTCCTCCATAACGACTGCGCGTAGCACAGCACACTACCTTACAACACAAGTCAGCTGTACTACACACGGTCATTCCGGAGGACCCCCATGACCACAGAGGCACTCAAGCCCCCACGCCAAGTCACCGCAGAGTCCATGTGGAGTTTTTTATTTATTTTTTGTTTTATTTTGGACACATCAATCACTCCCTATTCTAACCCTATCACACACCCTAACACTAACTGTTTGTAACACTATCACACCAAAACCAAACTAACTCCAAACTCGCACACAGCAACAAGCAATACTCACACAGCCATTGTCACTCACTCACTCACTCAGCTATTTACATCATTGCGATGCGCTATTTTTTTAATCCATGCAGGGTCCTTGTAGGGATCTCGAGGTGTTCACACTCCAGTATGTAGAGCTGATACGCCTCTTGGTGGGTGTGTTTGCCGTCAGTGGGGATAAGGCCCAACTCCCTCGGGGTCCAGGACACACGATTAGGTGGCAGGAAGCGCACTCCCCTCTCCCTCCTTGTCATGGGAGGAACTTCCACCACCTCCACCGTCTGGACGTCCCGTTTCCTCTTGGGTGCCGGGTCAGCTCCAGTCTGCAAGAGATGACCGACATTCGGCCAGGGTTAGGACACCTGGCTGTCTGGGTTAAACATGAAGGTGACCTTCTTCGCGGGTCACACATTCCTTGCGACCCCCACAGATAAACATAACGTCGAACGCGTGATCCAGCACAATACCCGCGCCGGCTGTTGTTGCCGTTGGGCAACACATGTCCATCTGGGATGAACATACAGGTGACCTTCTTCGAGGGTCACACCTTCCTTGCGACCCCCACAGACAAACACTCTGACATCAAAGGTTCTGCGACCTAGGGCAATAGCCGCAATGGCCGGGGTTAGGGTTGGGTGTGGAGGGTCGACAAGGGGTGGGCAGGTGGCACAGGGGACGGGCAGGGTGGGTGGGACACGTCTTTGGGTTAGAGCTTCTGTGTCTTTTCCAGACTTCACACAGGGTGGGTGGGTGGGTAGGTAGGGGGAGGGTCAATGTGGGGATCAGGGCTGGGTAAGGAGGGATGAGAAGGTGTTGCTGTGGGTTTGTCACGGGGTTCCTTTTGGGTGTGTGGCTAGGATTGTGGCCAGGATGCTGTCCGAGAACCTTGAGTCCCCCTCCTGGTCTTCAAGGCCATCACCTCTGGTGTTGAGGGCATTTGGACTTTTTTGTTTGCCTGCAAGAGATGACGGATATTCCGTTGGTGGTGAAGGTTAGGGTTTGTCTTAGGTTCTGCGAGCCGACATTGTTGCCGTTGGGCAACACATGGCCATCTGGGATGAACATACAGGTGACCTTCTTCGGGGGTCACACCTTCCTTGCGCACACACACAAACAGTCTCACGTCGAACGTGTGCGACCCAGCGCAATAGCCGCGCCGGCCGGGGTTAGGGTGGGTGAAGAGGGGTGACAAGGGGTGGACATGTGACACATGGGAGGGACATGCTTTGTGTTTCTTTCTCGGGGTGAGGACGGACGAAAAGGGATGGCTGGGTGACAGACGGGAGGGACAAGGTGGGGATCAGGGTTGGGTGTGGAGGGACGACAAGGAGTGGGAATGGGACACATGGGAGGAAGACGCAATTCTGCACTGTGATTATTCCAGTGTTCAGAGACTTGCCCCCCAATCCCCCCCTCCCCCCCTGCCCCACAAACACAGACAAGGGTGGATCTATCTTCGAGACCTGGACAATGCCCGGATGCAGGAGGAGTGTTGGGTGGGTGGGTGGCTAGGAGTGTGGCCAGGATGCCGTCCGAGATGTTCGACATGGGTTGGGAATGGGACTCATTGGAGGGAAGACACAATTCTGCACTGTGATAATGCCAGTATTCAGAGACTTCAACGCCCCCCAATTTGTTCTTCCTACCTGCCCCACAAACATTTTTTGGGGCAGGGAAGAAATTAAAAAAAAAAAAAAAAAATTGGGGGGGGGATTTTCTTCATGTGGGACTCGAGGGACCCCGTGTCCCTGTTGTCACGGACGTGGGTGGATCAGTCTTTGAGAGCGTATGGGCTTCTTTGTTTACCTGCAAGAGATGACGGACATTTGGAGGTGCTCTGCCCTTCCCACCAAAGCGGCCGCCGTCCTGCCGGGTCCCTCCAGAAAAGAATGGGCGTTGGCCCCTTCAGTATTTGCGGCGGACCGTTGTCCAGCCGTCCTCCATAATGAGATTTATTTATTTCTAATATTTATTTATTTCTAATATTTATTCATTTTAATTTTTTTTGAAAAAACAAAAAAAATCCAAAAACAGAAGGTGTGGAAACAAAAAAACAACGTTTCGACCCTCGTCCGGGTCTTCTTCAGGTTGAATGGCACACTAAAACCTGAATGCAAGATCAGTCCAAAAAAAACAAACAAAAGAACTTGACCCACCGTCGGTACCCCCTGCTGGCTGTCGGCATTGTTCACCGCCCTGTTCTCCATCTTGTCCCTGCTGTCTCTGGTCCGGGGATGAAATTGGTGTTTACCCAGAAGTGGAACATTTTGTCCTTCTTCATCGTCTGTTTATGAAAGAACTCCACTTTGATGTCTCCGCAGACTGGCAGTGGCTGGGGGAACTCGAAGAACATGTGCCTGCCGCGTGTGAGCCGGGTTCGATGTGTGGATCTTCACTTCCAGCTGGTAGACCACAAACTGGGGATTGCAGGTGCCCCCGCTGAACATGGGGAGAGTCTCGAACACCATTTTGTGGAAGAGGAGCGCCACGGGCTTGTACTCCAGCTGGTTTTTCAGTAGGTAGCTGTAGTAGTTGACGTAGCGCCATTGGCTCGGGATCGCGACTCCCTTCTTGTCCCTTGTCCTGACTTCCCCGCAAAAGTCTAGTGCTTCCTTGGCCTCCTGGAACTTGTGGCAGTGGAGGAGATAGGAGCAGATCATGACCTCGGTGCGTCCCTTCCCGGCCTTGCAGTGGATGGCCGCCACGTGATTGTCGTCCTCGCTGAGGGTTAGGTTCGGGACAAGGTCTCCACCCCCTCTGGGAAGGGGCAGAGGGAGTTTGTTTTCCGTGTTTCCTCTTTTGCTTGTGCATTCGTTTACCGATGGAAGTGTTGATGATCGTGGGGTTCTTAGCTTTTATATGATACATAAAAGGGAGAGTCCTCCCTCCACTGGACCCTCCGCTGATAGGGCTCTCTCCTTCGGCGTCCGTAACGCCCCTCCGTCCAGCCGTCTCGATCCATCTTGGTCAGTTGTACTTTAATTATTTATAAATTATTTATTAGGGTTTGGAAATATGGGCTCAGTCCATCTCCCACCAAGGTGGGAGATAGAATTTGCACGGTCCTTGCATGGAGCACTGACACGGGCTACATCCCGTGGTTGTGGAAAAAATTGTGCACGGCGAGGTTGGGGTCGCCATCTGCGATGGACCATGACCCACTCCTCATCTTGCGCGAGAACCATGAGGTCTTGTTTTAATTATTTTTTGTATCTTTTTATGAATTTTTTATATATTTTTTCAGAATTTTGTATTTTTAATTGAAATGGATGAAATATAAATTAAATAAAAAAATTAATTAATTAATCAAATGAAATTATAGTGCCCAAAAACGCGACGTTTCGACGCCAATGAGTCTTCTTCAGGCGTTGTCGAGGGCACAGAAGAGGAGCAGGCTGATGCGACTTGTCTCCTGGAGAGCTCGAGAGCAGGGTTAGGGTTAGGGTTAGGTTTTTGGAGAAAAGTCAAGTTAGGGTTATGGTTAGGGTTATTTTTTTGATATTTAAAGTTCAGATAATTCGCATTGCACTTTTGTAATAAAGAACATTTTATACTTTATGTATTTATATATATTACAATAACAATAGGCATAGGGTTTTGAGCTTCCTGTGACCTCTGGTGGTCCTTGGACCTCAGTTTGAGAACCACTTAATGTATTCATTCATTCATTCATTTTCTATACCCGCTTATTCCCGAGCTCAGGGTCACGGGGTCTGCTGAAGCCTATCCCAGCTGTCTTAGGGCGAAGGCAGGGTGACATCCTGGACAAGTCGCCAGTTCATCGCAGGGCCACATACAGTCAAACAGCCATTCACACTCACATGCACACCTACGGACAATTTAGAATATTCAATTGACCTCATGCATGTTTTTTGGATTGTGGGACCATTTACCTCAAATTTCCCAGAAATTGTGCGTTTAGTTGTGTAAAAATCATTTTTTTTCAGCGTGCACTGGTAAGGTGGAGCCCCAAGGTAACTTCTTGCTTCGAGACCCAAGAGACCCTAGCACCGCCTCTGGTTGTGGGTTTTCAACTTTTAAAACAGAAATTAAAAAAATAAATGTTTAGTATCCGAGTAATTACTTCCATGATTTGACATTACATTTGACATTACATTACATTACATTTATTATTCAGCATTACTTCCTTCAACTACGTCACCATTCACAATTGTCCAACATCAAACCTTCGCAGATGCCACTTGCTATAATTTCCTTCTCGAGTCGGTCCCACTTTATCGTGATGATGACTGACAGATCCTCATCTTGAATCTCTGTGGCATCAGACCTCTTTAGAAGACTCACTAATCACCCAAAAAAGTTGGAAACATTAAAATGTAAGAGTTGTGCCATGCAATTTTTAAACAAATACCATTTTCATGAAAAAACAAAACAAAAAACAAACGAATTGGAGACCTATGCATTTCAACGCAAAAGGTCCATGGAGTGTTTAATCATTCACCCAATAATACATAGATACTCCCAAGTATTACAAAGTTGATTCCCTGAGCCATAATTGCAATAAGAAATAAGTTTGGACATTTCTAAAAGCCTGAAATAATTAAAAATTATTTCAACAAAAATGTCACTCCTTAATGCATATTAATAAGCATTAACATACCAGGCACATCAAAAGACAACTTCCAGTTGGCATCTGCTATTGCCACTGGGGTGTGGTGACCACATTTGTCGCAGAAGAAGTCATCGTCGTAATTTGTAAATGCAGAGTAGTGGAAAAAAAGTCCTCCGTATGGTGTTGTGGTGGATTGTGATATTGAGCTGATGCTCCATAGCGGCGATGAATCTCCCGATAGCAGTGTGGCTCCGTTGAAGACAAAGAAAATAGTTTATAGTATTTGCAACAACATTAAACTAAATGTTATTACATGCAGGTAGTTTAAAAGTATGTTACCTTTAGTAAATTTGTCATGAATGAACATAACTGAAGGGTTGTGAAGACTCGGTTGTTGTAATTATGTATTCCTGTCAAATAATTTTGAAATCTGACAGGTATTTTGTAGACAGGGGCAAGTTTTGATGTACACATGGACATCTAAAGGGGGACAAAAAAAGGGAACATCAACCCATGACATGCAGTACTAGATAGGCACATTAACATTTTGAATGTTACAATTGGAATTAAAATTAAACTCAGACAAACCTTTTTTAACTGTGAGAATGCCATAACCAGTGCCATTTTTAGTGACAAGTTTCTCTGACAGATCTGGTGGTGTAGGACCTGGACAATATGGGCATTTTGTTTCCTCAGGTGAAAGCCTCAGGCGGATGCTTGGTCTTGTGTTTTGCAACTCTTCTGGCAAATTAGCAGGCAATCTTTTAGAGTTGCACATGTATTCAACAATATTTTTAATTTGCACTGAACTTGTCATTTGCCTTTTGAAAAAGCCCTGGCTCAATGTCGTCGGTGTCCAGATCGTCGTTGGTGTCACTGCTGAAATCCAACTCCCTGCCCTGTAAGAGGTGTCGTCTCTCTTGGAAGGTGTGGAGAGGAAGGTGATGACAGTGCTGCGACCGCGACTCCTCAAATGAACTTATATTTCATGCACAATAAACATGGACATATCAAATGCTATGATTAACATTCTTTTTTCCACATTTCACGACGCCATATGCGTGAGCACCATCATCATCACCACATCTTACCTTTCTTCAGCAGGGCTAAAGCCAAGTGAGGAGAAAACGGCAAAATGTACAGGAAATGACGCCGCTACTGTGTCAAAAGTTAAAGAAATAAATTAAAGCAATAAAATAAATTGAACTAAATAATAGCTCCCCAAAAAAAGAAACAAAATTTGTATGAAGGAAATTACAGCACTTACTTCCATAAAAAACGAAATAAACAATAACTGATTTTTGTGAAATTGAAACAACCTGATTAACACATCGGTTACATATAGGTCACTGTATAATATAATAAAACAGTTTATAGTCATGTGTTTACCATAAGCAGTGGGCTGTATAATAGGCTGTATGAACAGGGTGACCTATTGACCTCCACCGTCCTCAGGCTAACAAGGTGGTTAGCTCAGTAGGCTAAACCTCTGACTGTGGTTGTAGGAGATGTAGGTTCAAAGCCCAGTTGGTGCCAGATGACCAGGTTTTTAATATATATATTTGTACTTTATACTATTGTATGTGTTTTTTTTCTGATTTTCAGACATGATGAGATTTTGCTTGGAGTAGCGCTGTTTCGTGCTAAGCTAGCACAGGACTTTTAGTTTCGGTGCATTTTGGACTGACTAGAGTATTTTATTAAAGTATTTAAAATTCTTTGCACTTGGAAAAAAACATCATATATAGATTTTTTTCAGATGTTCAGAGAAGAGCTTAAATAAGTTCTCCAGGAGCTGGAGCCCATCAGCCCACAGACGGCTCAGTTGATGAGACGACTGACTGTGAATCACAAGGTTGTTGGATCAAGTCCCACCATGGACTGAGAGCCACTTTGAAGGTCAATGGCTCCAAAACGAAGGATAAATGTAACAGTGGATGTACTTCAAGAGTCAGCTGATGGCTCAGGGCGGAAGAGTGCTGACTGATAGTTCCTGTGGTTGGAGGTTGGAGTCCCTCCAACGGCCCCAAAAGATCAGTAGAAGTGACTTCAGAGTTTTCACGGAGCTCAGCATGAAAAACAAAATGTCTTTGAATACTGGATGCTTCAATTCTGATGACAAATTGCTCCTCTTGAATTCAAAACACTAGTGTGCCTGTGCCAGGTCTTGAACCAGCAACCTTGACATTCAAAGCTCTTCCTCTGATGCAGTGAGCTACCTGGCTGCTCCTCAAACCTCCTGATGGTCCACTGGTCCTTTGGAAGTCTTGGTTTGCATCCTTCCACTCTGTCTCAACCATGACAGGACGCTCATTGACCTCAGTTTCAGGCTCATTCAAGGACTTTGAGAAGGAAAAAAAATGGACATTCTATGTTGTTTAGATTTTCTATGTCTGTATTGTATCAGTCAGTGGAAAGAGTCTCTGTGGTCTGGTGAAAGGTGACAGGAAGTGACTCAGCAGGAAGTTGACAGTGTCTGTTGAAATCCATTTATTTTCTCATCTATATTTTCAGATGGACTGTGTGTTAATGAACCTTCTTCACATGACTGATCCAGTCTCACCTGCCACTGGCCACAGAGACTGATTCTGTGCCACTGAAAACACAACACACTGTGTTCATAGTCTATTGTGTTTTTTCCAGTTTCTTCAGACATGATGAGATTTTGCTTGGAGTAGCGCTGTTTCGTGCTAAGCTAGCACAGGACTTTTAGTTTTGGTGCATTTTGGACTGACTAGAGTATTTTATTAAAGTATTTAAAATTCTTTGCACTTGGAAAAAAACATCATATATAGATTTTTTCAGATGTTCAGAGAAGAGCTTAAATAAGTTCTCCAGGAGCTGCAGCCCATCAGCCCACAGACGGCTCAGTTGATGAGACGACTGACTGTGAATCACAAGGTTGTTGGATCAAGTCCCACCATGGACTGAGATCCACTTTGAAGGTCAATGGCTCCAAAACGAAAGATAAATGTAACAGTGGATGTACTTCAAGAGTCAGCTGATGGCTCACGGCGGAAGAGTGCTGACTGATAGTTCCTGTTGTTGGAGGTTGGAGTCCCAACAACTGCGAGAGATCCATTTTTACCTCCAACGGCCCCAAAAGATCAGTAGAAGTGACTTCAGAGTCTTCACGTAGCTCAGCATGAAAAGCAATGAGATTTTGCTTTCTACCACTCCGTCTCATGCTGAACTGTGATTGGACGGTCGATGTTTTGTGGATTTATTTGGTTTATTTTGACAGAGGAGGCCTGCTGGAGACTGAAGGGAGTAAAAACAACACAAGGACTAAGTTTGTCAAGAACTTTATTCAGACAATTGTTGAACCAACAAGGAGCAACCAACCAGGTACAACCAACCAGGAGCAACCAACCAGGAGCAACCAACAAGCTCAGAAGCAACATTGAAAGTGGCGGCACACAACCAGAACCTTTGATCCAAAGTGAAAAGGAGGCTTCATTCTGAGATCCATCTGCTCCGGCCTCCATCTCCAAGTCCTGCTTCTTCCACTGAGGATTCAGCTCCACCAGTGGCTTATGGGACGTCTCTCCCAGCAACCACAGCAGCTTGTAGGGAGAAGCAGTCCGCCAGCCACCAGGCTGCACTGGGGTCAAAGGTCGTGACACGCCCAGCAGTTTGCTGTTTAGCTCCACTGGCTGTAGTTCTGTCAACCACCACTAGATGGAGCTCTCCTCTTCACTCTCTTTCTAACCCTGACCACCAGCTGTAGAGAGAAGAAGAGACAGCAGGAGTCAGGACTCACGGTCCTTGAACGCATCATCACAGAGACGTTGACTGTTGATGGAGATGATGGAGTGACTGGTGAGAAGTAGCAGACTCTCAGTCACATGTCAAGTGTGGAACATATGAAGGTCATGTGACCATGGAGTGTTGGACTGATACTGAGGCCTGATGAAGATGAACTGATCAATAATTGAGTGGTGAACTGAGAGAAGAGGCAGTTTGGCAGCAGATGTTGGATGAATGAGGAGCAGCTGGACGTCACCATCCTCCTCTCACACTGTGACTGGGAACACTGGACCTCTGCTGTGGGATCAACTGGCTTTGGTACTGGAACCATCATCCACTGGTTCCAAACCAGTACTGACCTCACACTCTGCAGTTGATAGTCTCTGCTGTGGACAAGATCCATCAATGGCTTCACTGATGATTCCTCCAGCTGGTTGTATCTCAGGTCCAGGTGTCTGAGGTGGGAGGGGTTGGACTTCAGAGCTGAGAGCAGCCAATCACAGCTGAGCTCTGACAAACAGCAGTACTTCAACCTGAATAGAGAATAAATGATGGAGAGTTTATAATGATGGAGAGTTTTTCCAGGGTGTCATCACTCTGAAAATCAAAGTGAAATATCGACTTCAGAATCTGACACTAGAGAAAAAGAGAGGGAGGGAGAGAGGGTGAGTGAATGAGCGCTGTAATCTGAAATCTGAGCACGAGATGGCAGGATTTTACACACTGTGTCTTCAAACCCAGTTTCACTCATTTCAAACACAAACCAGTGACTGCAAATTGAATTTCCAACAGCAGTGAAGTGAAAATCATGACAACAATAACAAAAGTGATAGAAGTTGTAGAGTGAAGAGGGTGAACTGACCTCAGAGTCTCCAGTTTACAGTCTGGACTCTGCAGAAAACCACTCAGCACCTTCACTCCTGAATCCTGCAGCTGGTTCTGACTCAGGTCCAGGAGTCTGAGGTGGGTGGGGTTGGACTTCATAGCTGAGAGCAGCCAATCACAGCTGAGCTCTGACAACCTACAGTCAATCAACCTGAATAAAGAGTCAATATTTGATTTCTTCCATGGTGTAAATGGTGTTGATGATCCAGATGTGCAGCTGTTGGGATCACTGAGCCATTCCCTCAAAGGAGTCATTGTGCCAGTGTGTTGTCAACACAATAACAGCAGCAGTGTATCAGTCAGTGTGCAGCCAATCAGCAGTGAAGATGGAAAATAATCAGTGAGTCCTTTGTGTTCTTGTGGCTGTTTTCAGTCATGAAAGTCTCGTTACAAGTCAAACACATTCAAAGGACAAGATGAAGAAATACTGCTGCACTATTAATCTGCCTCTAATATTTCTTCACAGGATCTTCTGCTCAGTCATGTGACCTTCATCACCAATCAACAACTTCCATTGAGCTCCAAAGTGACTGGAGACATTTTCCACACTTTCTTCCACCATCCAAAGTCTTTTCGGGCAGCAGATTGTTGACATGAAAATATCAACAACATCCACTTTGTCTAGATGAGTCTTTAATATCTGCTTCAAAGTCTTCACACTGAGCAGCGTTACACACCAGTTGTCATCTGCTGACACACACTGTCCACCAGTAGAAAGCAGGAACTGACCTGAGAACTTCCAGTCTGCAATTTGGACTCTCCAGCCCAGCACAGAGCAGCTTCACTCCAGGATCCTCCAGGATTGTGAAGCTCAGGTCCAGCAGTGTGAGGTGGGAGGGGCTGGACTGCAGAGCTGAAGACACCACTGCACACTGAAGCTCTGAGAGTCCAAGACTGAATGAAAGAGAGCAGAGAGAGAAGTTGCTGCTTCCATCATCATCATCTTCATCATCATCATCATCATCATCATCATCATCACTACCATCACTACCATCATCATCATCATCATCATCATCATCATCATCATCATCATCAGTATCACCATCATCATCATCATCATCATCAGTATCACCATCATCATCATCATCATCATCATCATCATCATCATCAGTATCACCATCATCATCATCTTCATCATCATCATCATCATCATCATCATCATCATCACCATCACTACCATCACTACCATCATCATCATCATCATCATCATCATCATCACCATCACCACCATCATCATCACCATCACCATCATCATCATCAATGATTGAATAGTTGATTTTGGTTGACAATGTAAATTCAATCAATCTTGCGCAATCAACTGACAACAATGAAAAAGAAGCTTCCAAAACAATTGTGCACATTATAAAGACTCACAACAAGAAAAACATAACGACTGTGTGAAGGAAAAAGCAGCAAGCCCAAGCTGATTCTTGCCTCTCCTATACAGTACATAAGATTAGCTGGAATAATTAGTCAGACAAAATCAAAAAGGAAAAAAAGAGAAACGCAACTCAACAAAATATGCTTGACATTATTCTTCATCATTGACTCACAATTCAATAATTTATCCTCATCATCATCAAGTATTTTGCCCTTCAAGATTTTTTCAACTCAACAAAGAAGCACACATTTTCAAATGGTCACTGATCCCATTCCAAAATGGAACTCCCAAAAAAGAAAGACATCTATATTTAACAATGCTTCTCACCTTCCATCATTCAAAGACACTCAACCCTCTGAACATGGATTGATTTTCTCTAACTTTAAAAAACGCAAGATTTTCATTCTTTCCTGGAAATTGTATTTCAAACGTTTTCAAGTCCACTATATCAATGAATTGGAAGATCTTTGACTCTATCAATCATTGATTTGTGCTTTAGGGAACTTTATTGATTATTCTGACAGCTCTTTTCTGTAGTTTTTTTATAGGGTCAATATATGTTCTATAATCCTTTGCCTCCCTCCTGGCTCGACGAGCAATTCTGCTCAGGTGGAAAGATACTTTCCCTGCTTGAAACTGGAAAAAATAAGATATTCATTACAGCAATCAAACAAGAAATTTCAGGAGATGTGGGCCCCCCTCTTGCAAGACTCTGTAAAGACTTGGTTAACCCTGGAGTACAGCTCAGCTATGCTGCAAGTCTTTTTATTTGTAATTTTTGTTTCAACAGTGATTTTATTTTTATTTTTCTCTAAGACTAGACATTCGGCAGTGACATGGGAGGGATTATTTTGTACATTTGGATTTTTCTTTTTTTTCCTTTTTTGTTTGTTTTGTTTGTTCTTTTCTCTATGTTCTTTTACATGTGATTTGTACATTTGCACATACCACGACTAATACTAATATCCATTCTATGCTTCTGCAATATGGTACAACAATGTATATTTGGCACAAACCCACCGACCACTTCTCCCTCAATCAAGCCACACCAACTGGATACAAATACATGGACCAACCACGCACAGAGGGCCGAGGAGGTGGCATCGCAATAATCTTCAAGAAAAACATCAGTGCCACTACCATCTCGCTTCCCCCCACCCCCTCCTTCGAACACATCGCCCTAAAACTTCCTGGACCATCTCCATTCATCCTCAGTGTCCTCTATCGTCCCCCCAACCCCTCTTTCCTCCAGGACTTCTCAGACCTCCTCCTTCATCTTAGCACAATCTCACCATCCATCCTCCTCCTCGGCGACCTCAACCTTTATCTCGATGACCCCACCTCTCGACCTGCCCAAGACTTTCTATACATCCTCAACCACTCCAATTTCACCCAACACATTAACTTCCCCACCCACAAACATGGCCATATACTCGACCCCGTCTGCTCAACCAACATTACCATCTCCAAATAACCTTCACATCTCGGACCACCTCGCAATCACCCTCAACATTCACATCCCTCAATCCAGCCCAACCAAACCAAGGACCATTACCTTCCACAAACTCACCTTCCACTCCCCAGCACAGTTCGCACTTCAGCTGCCTAACTCCACCCCCAACCCCCCCCCCATTGCCTCTGCAAAGATTGCCGACCTCATTGACCTGTACAACTCCACCCTCTCCCACCCGCGAAACAAGTGTCTCCTTCCGTTGCCCTGCATTCTGGTACACTCTGGAGCTCAAAAGCATGAAAAGACAAAAACGGCAACTCGAACGCCTCCACAAGAAGACCAGCCTCACTGTTCACCTCCACGGCCTCACTGAACACATCCACAAATACAACGCCGCCCTCAATACAGCCAGGACATCATCCTCATCATCCTCATCGGCTCCATCAAACCCAGAACCCTATTCTCCATGGTAAACCGTCTCTCAAACCGCAGGATCACACCTGCACATCATTCACCCCCAGCAAATGCAACACCTTCCTCAAATACTTCCAGGACAAAGTCACTACCATCTACCGCTCCCTCGCCTGCCTGCTCACCTCTACCCGTGTCGTCGTTTCACAACTCTCAGCCCATCTCAAACCCAACAACCTCCTTGAACCGTTCCAATCAGGATTCCGCAAAAAACACAGCACAGAAACAGCACTATTAAAAATCACCAACGACCTTCTGCTCGCCTCTGACTCCAACCAACTAACAATTCTCCTCCTGGACCTGTCTGCCGCCTTCGACACAATCTGCCACTCCATCCTCCTCAACCGTCTATCATCCGACTTCCACATCACTGGCACCGCACTCTCTTGGATCACATCTTACCTCTCCAACCGTCAACAGTTTATCCACATTAACCACTGCTCCTCCTCCACCGCACCACTCCCCCAAGTTGTCCCTCAGGGATCTGTGTTTGGTCTCCTACTTTTCACTCTCTACCTCCTCCCCCTGGGCCATATCATCCGACTACATGGACTCAACTTCCACTGTTACTCCACCCACTCCATCTCCTCCACCACCCTGACCACCGTCACCTCCTGCCTCAACACAATAAAAATCAAAATGCATCACAACTTCCTCAGACATAACAGTGATAAATCGGATGTCATAATCATCGGTCCTAAATACCTCACTAAATCCACCTCTGACTTCGCCATCAGCATCGACAAATCCCATATAACCCCATCATCACTTGTCCACAACCTCGGAATCCACCTCGACCCCAACCTCACCTTCGACCGCCATATCTCCCAACTTGCCCGCTCCGCATTCCTTCACCTGAAAAACATCGCCAGACTCCGTCCCTTCCTCACTCCATCTGCTGCTGAAACCCTCACACATGCCTTCATCACCACCCGACTGGACTACTGCAACAGCCTTTTCTACGGCCTGCCATCCTCCACCCTCAATAAACTTCAATACATCCAGAACTCCGCTGCCAGACTTCTCACCTGTTCCCCGCCCCTACGACCACATCA